>NC_088650.1:9041750-9107172 GCF_964019385.1 Sycon ciliatum | reverse complement strand
ATGTATCCATGCCGGCTGGTTGACTCTGGTGAGCTGCGTGTGAGACTGCATGTAGGGTGTACGTGGATACACAACAAATGGCGACGAAGATGAAAATTTTGTTTTGAGATAATTTGTTTAGTTGAGTGCTTGCGAGAATTTGGTAAACCATGGCCTCTTCAGGGAAGGCCACCCTGGAGCAGTTTTCTGGCGGGGACTTTGCGGAGTACCGGGAACGGCTTGAGTTTTATTTTCTCGCAAATGACATCGGTGTTGTTTCAGCCAGTGCAAACTCATCGGAGAAAGAACGCGTACGTAAGAAGATGATTGCACATCTAATCTCTTCACTGTCGAAAGACGTCTACTCCACTTTGCGGAACCTCTGTCTGCCGGAGTCAATATCGGACAAGACCTTCGAGCAGATTTGTGACCTACTGAATGGATATTACAGAGTGGAGCGTTCCACGATGACTTCTTCTTTTCAATTTCGCGATTGCAACCAGAGACCAGCGGAAAAGCTGGTAGATTACGCAAATCGTTTGAAACGTGCGGCAGTAGCCTGCGACTTTGGGTCGCATTTAGACAGATCCCTAAAAGATCAATTTATGGCAGGAGTCTACAGTCAGGAGATCAAGCGGACGATTCTGACTAGTCCTGACAGCAAGACGAAGAAGTTTCAGGATGTGCTGGATATCGCTTTACGGGAGGAGCGCGCCATCATGTTTGCTGAGCAGCTTACTCCAGGTACTACTACTAGTACTAGATCAACATCTACGCCGTCCGAGTCAGTCAACAAGATGAGAGCTACCACTACCAGTAAATCCAAGTCAGCAAGTGCATCTAGAAAGCCAAATCACTCGCAGGACCAGAAAGGGTCAAAGTCGACGAAGGGCAAGGTTTGTTATCGTTGTACATCTGATTTGCATATGGCTGACAAGTGTCCTCATCGATCTACTACTTGTCGATACTGCAAGAAACGAGGACATCTCGAAAGAGCCTGCATCACCAAGCAGAAACGAGGTGAAATTCACCACGTGGATGACGAACCTGATGATCGAGGTGAGATCGTTTCTGATTGTGATGTTGATGATATGCCTATCTACAAGATTCGATCGGGTAGTGGAAAACACCCTCCGTATACTGTAATGGCGGAAATCAATGATGTTTGTTCACCAATTTGCATGGAAATCGATACAGGTAGTGCTGTATCCATCATCACCAAATCTGATTACGAGAAATTGGGTGCACCAGTGTCGTCTCTTGTAACTCAATCAGTCCAGCTCATTGGGTTTTCCGGTTCCATCATCCCCTGTTTAGGTGAAGGGAAATTTCCAGTGTCAATAAATGGGCAAAAGCACACTGTTCTCTTGCGCATTGTCGATACAAATGGTCCATCTCTGTTGGGCAGAGATCTTCTCTCACTTTTCAAACTAGAATGGAGGGAAATATTCTCGGTGAAGTCTGAAATTGATAATGCTCTTATACGCGCAAAGCTGCAGGAGGAAATGCTTCAGAAATTTGAGAGTTTGTTTGACACGTCAACTGTCGGCAAATTAAATTCAACTCAGGTCACTTTGCGTGTAAATGATTCAAAACCTGTGTACATGAAGGCTCGTTCAGTACCATTTGCAATCCGGGAGAAATACGAGCAAGGCCTCTCTAAACTGGAGGAGGAAGGTGTAATACGCAAAGTTGAATTTTCGAAATGGGCTTCACCTACGGTTCCGGTTCAAAAACCAGACGGAAATGTACGTATCTGTGCTGATTACTCGCGCACCATCAATGCTAATTCGGATTTAGAAAAATATCCGTTACCTACCATAGACGAAATTCGTGCCAAGTTGAATGGTGGGCAGAAGTTTACGAAGCTTGATTTATCTCAGGCGTACCACCAGCTAGAGCTTGATCCTAAGTCGAGGGGGTATACTACAATCAATACCCACCGTGGTCTGTTTGAATATGTACGTCTACCGTTTGGCATTCATTCAGCAGTCTCCATATTTCAGCGTACTATGGAGACTCTCCTGGCGGGTATCGATGGCTGCATTGTGTATGTAGATGATATTCTAGTCACAGGTCGAAATGATGCAGAGCACAAAAGAAATCTGGAAATGGTTTTGCAGCGGCTACAAGATGCGGGAATGCGTTTGAAAGCCACGAAAACCGAGTTCATGCTACCGCAAGTCTCGTACCTTGGTCATACTTTGAGTGCGAGTGGTATGGCGCCTTCGCCAGGAAGAATCGATGCTATGGTTAATGCCAATGCTCCTACGTCCGTCAGTGAGCTTCAATCGTTTATTGGGTCTGCGAATTATGTTCGCAAATTCATACCCAATTTTGCTCGGATTATGGCGCCACTTTACGCTCTGCTAAAGAAAGATACTGTTTGGAGATGGTCAGATTCTGAACAGACAGCGTTCCTTACGATAAAGAATGCTTTATGTTCCACGGAGGTTTTGGCGCACTATTCGGCGGGTCTGGAGCATGTCTTGCAATGCGACGCATCAGGAACGGGTCTTGGTGCGGTTCTTTTACAGAAAAACGAAAATGGTGATTACCAACCCATTTCGTATGCGTCTCGTCTGTTGAATAAAGCGGAGAGAAACTATTCAAATATTGAACGGGAGTCACTCGCTCTTGTGTTTGGTGCAACCAAATTTCGCCAATATCTCCTGGGAAAGAAATTTGTCCTTGAAACTGATCACAAACCTCTGGTGAAATTGTTCGGCATGCAGGAAGGTGTTCCGTTCCTGGTTTCTTCCAGATTAAAGAAATGGAAGTTATTACTTTCAGCGTATGACTACACCATCCAACACATTGCGGGAAAGGCAAATGTTCTGGCAGATTTCATGTCTAGAAAACCAATTTCTGGAAATCCTTCTACCCCGGAACTAGGTGAAACACGTGTACTTTTCATTGAGGACGAGCTCATTGATGCTCAAGTTGTATTGAATGCCACTGGAGATGATCCAGTTCTAGAGCGTGTTCGTCACTACACTTTGAATGGTTGGCCAGAGCATGTGAAAGAGGTGGAGTTACAGCCGTACTTTGTAAAGCGCTGGGAACTATCTATTGTAAATGATGTATTACTCTGGAATGAACGAGTGGTAATCCCCATGGCTTTGCGCGCGATGCTCTTGAGTGAATTGCACTCGGAACACACAGGCGCTGTACGAATGAAACGTATGGCACGTCGATATTTCTGGTGGCCAAAGATGGATGACGAAATTGAAGATACCACCAAAATGTGCGCTACGTGTCAAGAACAGGCACGCAAACCTAGTAAATCCTATGCTACCTGGTCATGGCCGTCGGGTCCATGGCGTCGTCTGCACATAGACTTTGCGGGTCCATTCATGGGCAAAATGTTTCTGGTGATTGTCGATGCGTATACGAAATATCTGGAAATTGTCCCGATGACACATGCCACATCAACGGGTACTATCAAAGCTTTGAGACGTTTGTTTGCCACATTCGGTCTACCCACTCACATCGTTAGTGATAATGGGACCCAGTTCACTAGTGCTGAATTTACCTCGTTTCTCCAGAAAAATGGAATCGCACACACTCGTTCAGCTCCCGGCCATCCGGAGACAAACGGTCTCGCTGAGCGATATGTCGGTCATTTTAAAGCTAAAATGAAAGCAATGGGAACAGAAGGTGACGACCTAGATACACGACTACAACGATTTCTAATGACATTTCGGTCAACTCCTACGGCGAATGGTAAATCACCGGCAGAAATGCTATTTAATCGCCAACCACGACTACGTTATGATGCTTTGAAAACAACACGGAATGCGGAGGCACAATCTTTCAATCAAAACCAGCATTTGCTACCAGAATACAAACCGGGTGATGCTGTGTTTGCGTTACGTTTTCAAAACCATGGTACAACCTGGGTCCCTGGTGTTGTTCTCTCTATCTGCAGTGCTATGAATTACTCTGTCCAGGTAAATGATGTGGTCTGGAAACGACACCGTAACCAACTCCGGTCACGTTCAATACCACTTTCTCAGTTAGCAGAACAGACACGTTCTGCACCACAGCAGCAACAACTCCAGCCGCAGCAGCAACAACTCCAGCCGCAGCAGCAACAACTCCAGCCGCAGCAGCAGCAGCAACAACAACTGTCACCACAACAGCAACAGCCTCAGCCGCAGCAGCAGCAGGTGCCACAGCAGTTGCCGCCTCAGAAGGCTCAACAGCCGACGACTTCACAGCAGAAAGAGCAGCCCATGCAACAGTCGCAGGATGAGCAGGGTCAACAGTCGTTAGCTTCTACAGCCCCAGCTGATGCTGTACCTGTTGACCGGCAGGTGACTCGATCTGGTCGGTCAGTCGTAAGACCAGCTCGGTATAACGGATGAGACATTTTATACATGTAGGATATGTAATTATTATATTATTTGCATGGATTGATTGAGATGATCGTGAATGCATGTACGTGGTTCTCTTGTTGCATTTGTATATATCAGTATAATGCTCTGTATAGTACATACCACACATAGAACATTGAACTTTGATAATTGGCACGTCAGACGATGGTACATTATTACATTGTCTGTTCTATGCTATTGTTCCTTGTCATGAAAATGTTTTGTTTTCGGTGTTACCTCTTTTTGCGAGGGGGATATTGTTATATATGCACTCTGATGTAATATATTATGTACTCTGTATGCATTTGTATATACTCATTGCGCATGCTCTGAATCATGGTCTTACTCTACATGTATCCATGCCGGCTGGTTGACTCTGGTGAGCTGCGTGTGAGACTGCATGTAGGGTGTACGTGGATACACAACACATAGCAACGCTGATGAGACAGGTCCAAAGTAGCTGTGGGGTTGAGTACACATAACAGTAAAACATGCGACACAAGTTTTACTATGGCGGGAAATTTTGTTTCATTGTACCTGTGAGTTGATGACAATTGAATAGGGCCACTCATCTGACAACTCTGCTTGGCTACAGTGTAACCAATGTACATGTACTTGCATGATTTCTTACACAGTAAGGTAAACTTACGGTGACAGGTGACATCAGGTGGTGTCCACGGTGGATTCTCCTCCAGTGCTATCCATGTTCCTTCTGTTGGTCTCACAGTGTGCTCATAACCCGGATCAGTGCATTTCAGTGTGCCACTGCCGGTGAAGCCTCCATCACATGTGTACTGAACTTCATTGTCATAAAATAGACCGTTTAGTGAGCCGATCTGTGTTGAGATTTTGTCAGCAAAATACACGGTCGGTAGAGGTGAGCAAGGAATGGCTGCAAAGGACAGGTTAAACAAGGAAATGACGGGTTAGCACTTCTATGTGAAGCAGCATTGTCTACCAATTCATTTGCTGAGGCTTCTGGTAAGATCAGGAAGATGCTGCTTGATTACTGAATACAGACTGAACATAACGAGATTATTCAGACTACATCATAGTGTGTGTCTTTGTCAAACTCATACTTGAAATAGAACTTACAGTCCACCCCAAAACAGGCAAGGTATCACAAACATGACGGCATTTGAAAACATGAAACTCTCGTCACAAACGGCATTGTCACTACCTATTCA
This sequence comes from Sycon ciliatum, assembly GCF_964019385.1. NCBI lineage: Eukaryota > Metazoa > Porifera > Calcarea > Leucosolenida > Sycettidae > Sycon > Sycon ciliatum. The sequence continues at coordinate 9,101,627 of NC_088650.1, read as the reverse complement.
CTAGGTCACTTACGACTACATGGAGGTTCAGGATGTGACCAGCTTTCATTCGATAAGCACTCTGTTACATTGCTTTCGCCCTGTGCAAGACGATATCCTTGATTACAGTCAAAGAAGAATCGATTTGTGTAGGAGAAGTTCGTCCGGTATGCCTCCTCAAATCCGTCATGCAGTTGTTGGATCTCACTCAGCGGGTATGCTGGATTCGTGAAGTTGAGCTTGTATAGTATGCTGTTGGTCTGCGGCATTAGAATTGAGCAATTCCGTCCTGTAGGACACACCAGTGAAGAAATAGCATAAAACAGCCGGTGGTGATCAGCTGTGAAACGCATGCTGCATTGGCCTAGACTATCCCCATGTATTTCTCATTGCACTGATTAAGTGTTCACCACGAGACCAACCAAGACACAGTCATTGCTGCAACTGTCTTCAGTTGGTCTTCGGGTATATCCTTACTTGATTACACAAAACCATATGATATGAATCATCAACAATAATGGAGCTACAGTGTGCCAGTACATGTCATACTTACGAAAGCAGTGGTGTATTTCACCGTCCAGCATACCACTAGCCAGACACAAGCGGCTTGAGTTTGTCAGGTTGCGCGGATGAGCATAGCCTTCGAGACACTCGAATGTCGCCATGGATAGGTAGCGAAATCTATCAGGACCGACCATGTCCCGAGGAAAGAAGAAATTATCTCGTTCTGTTGTATTGAGTGTTTCATCTGGATCAGTGAGGTTACTGGATATCTGTGTGGCATACCATCCTGGTCCAGGGTAGGTGCAGTTCACAACTAGGTTGTACACACACATGATACACAACAAGCAAAGATCAACAGGGTCACGGAAACTCACTGCCATTAGTCTTCCTTTGGGTAGTCCTGGCAGGAACGCAAGGAGATAGGAGTCGGAGTCAAGGATATGGAGGACAAAGAAATATCTGGAGAAAATGAGTGTATGTATTATATTCAGCTAGTAGACCCATATGCAAATATGTTCGTAAGGTATGTGAAATTAATCGTGTAAAATGGCAGCATCAGAAAGCACTTCCCGGACCTTTGCATACTGACCTGTGCCTCTTGGCAGATTTTCCATCGATTTAATGATCTAAGTACAACAGACTGCAACTGAAATAACATTGTATTTATAAGTCAACTGAAAGATAGTTTGCCCTGGTGTACTCTTGAACATGCATGTATGTCACGTACCTCTGTATAGCTGGTGAACATTGTTATAGGCTCATTTGCACTGCGGGATACAGTGTATTGGGCAAGATTCAACCACAGATTTCACAAATTCAATGCTACAGCACATGTTTCAGTGAAAAATTCATTTCAAACTCGTACTGCGAACAATGCTTCAATTTTCCGTAAAATATATGAACAAATACAGTCAGTTGGCAGCACTGCAAAGGAATGGCACTCAGCTATCAAGATATCAAAGCTGTTGGGCTGAGTACACTAGGAGCACAGCTACACGTGCCCAGCTGCTCAAACCGCACACTGCAATCCGCTTCTGTTTGTGTCACCCTGTCGCAACACTATCAATCCTACAAGGGACACCGTAATGGGATGTTTCACAGCATACTTACAGTTAAATATAAGGGGGTTTGTCAACTGACAACCCTCTCTATTTAGTTGCTATTCACTCTTTAGATGAAAATTCTTTTATTAATGTCGAAAAATTATTAACGAATCCTTACAGTTACAGACGGGTCTCAATCCAGAATACGTCCTATCAGGCAGGCATTCTCGTCGTAGATTCCCAGATGTTATATTGTATCCAGTATGGCAGTCATAGCTGATCTGAAAAGAGCAGTTCAGCGAACTGCTGTCAAATAGTAGTGGAGACTCGGCAGATATCAGCAACGAAAAGTTGCTCCTGGGAACAGTAGTATTCTCCAAGCTGCAGCTCACAACTGAAGAACAGCACAGTATCCTGATCAGATGAAACTTCAAGCAAGAATATGACAGCGGGGCATGGTGAAAAGTCCTATGCACTTATTTTATCTTCTTGCACGTGAAAAGAGATGGATTTCTTCAGCTAGCATCTAGATAGAAAGTTACATAAAATAGACTCTTGGTTGTAAGCTACTTATAGATCATACAAAGAGTCAGAGCAAGCGCCAAGCCTTGGCAATAATTCAAAGCCAAGTTATCAGTAACATTTTAAGCATGAATGTCCTTGAAGCCTGCAGTTAGCAGGCTTTAACTTAAGCTTTACTGGCTGAGTAAAAGACAAGTTGAAAATCAAACATGGCAGGACACGAAAATGAACCCAAACTGCAGTTTCTTACACAGACAGTCTCCTATAGCCCCAGAGCCTTTGAAGCATGGATGGCATTCACAGGTAAAGCTACCAAATGTGTTGTTGCAGTTAGCATTCGGGTCACACACATGCGTGCCTTCAACACATTCATTGATATCTGAAAGAGATCATCCCAGATAAATATGGATTAGAAATTAGCCTCGGTAATTAGCCTCAGCCTCGGTAGGCTGCTATAGTGCTGCTGCAATACGCATTGCCCGCTACATTTAGCAACATGAGGATTCAGCAAACATTGAACAATTGTTCAAGTCAGGGCTGATACATTCGTCAATGTCTAAATGAAACATAGAAAAGTACAACAGTTTTGGTGTGGTTATCGTAATGACAAGCAGTAGAAAGAAAGTCTATATCTGTACTGGGAAGGATTGATTTCACATCATTGCACACAGCAGTGAAGTGAGTGCAAAGACTGTAAAACAGGAACGTTAGCCATGAAGACACACATAGAGAAGGCTATGACCTTCGACGGACACGATACTTTACCTTTTTTTCATTGACTTTTTTGCCTGCTTGACACTGATCAATTGGGTGAGAAAACTTCCCAAGAGTTCCTTTGTCCATACCTTCACACACTATACATACCTTCACACACTATACATACCTTCACACACTATACATACCTTCACACACTATACATACCTTCACACACTATACATACCTTCACACACTATACATACCTTCACACACTATACATACCTTCACACACTATACATACCTTCACACACTATACACACCTTCACACACTATACACACCTTCACACACTATACATACCTTTACACACTATACATACCTTCACAGACTGGTGGCTGACTAGACCAGACACCATCAGCTTGGCACTGCTGATACTCATCCTCCGGGTTGGACACTTCGTACCCAGCCACACAAGTGTAGTTGATGAAGGATGTGTATGGCAATTGGCCATCAGTCGTGTCAAACAAAGGCAGTACAAGACTTGATACAGTGTGAAATGTACAGTTGATGACTGCAGGGGAAATCACAGCATCCAACAGCAAACACTATAATGTATTTCAAATTTCAAGATGGCGGGTTGTTACCAATTGAGCAACAGACCACCAATTCATTTCAGGGCCTGAGGTGGATACATTCAAACTTTCCTATTACAGATCCAGAGGATAGCAATTCGACATCATGCACGACCATAAAAAAACTGGTCTATTCCATAAAAGTGGATCCGCTCTATTCATGAGGTCAGATTTCCCTACAAAGGATCGCTACACAGCTGACTTACTCAAACATTCTGGCTCTCTTGCAGACCAAACACCCTCCAGAGGATCCTGCTCCAAGACTTGACACTCCAAGCTGTTGTACGGTGTGGAAAAATTGAACCCTTCGTTGCAGCCGAATTCTACAACCGATCCGTTCGAGAATACATTATCACTCAGGAATCCATTGTCTGGGTCATCCAAGTCAGTGCAATTCACAACTGCAGGAACAACAAGACACGGCACACGCGCCGTTGTCGACCGGATGTACTTACTGTCTTGAACCAAGGTGAGTCGCATGCATTCAGAAGGGTGGCTTTCGGGCACATGCTTGCAGGCGGGTTCCACCACAAACACACATCTGTAGGCAAAGCTGCAATATTCTGATAGAGAGGAGAAGGGAAGAGATTGGCCGTGACTAACTAGATCATGGACTTTGCCTAACATAAGGGAGAGATACGCTGTGATTGCAAGACAATCCTTTGTATACGTGCTGCTTGACTTACTATTACACTCTGGTATCCCGGGGCTCCATTCTCTACTGGCATTGCATGTAATCTCCGTCGTGATCTCGTTTGTGTTCAAAACCGAGCCAAGACGACAACCAAGTCTTAGGCGTGACATGAAAGACCGATCAGTTCCCTCGACCAAAAGATTCTCTCCGGATACGTCTTCGCACTGCACAGCTGTAGAAAGACAGACCATCGATACAAAAATTGAGGATTCTTTTGGCGCCCAACGTGGGGCTCGAACTCATGGCCCTGAGAATACGAGTCTCGTGCTCTACCGGTTAAGACATCGATCCCTTTGTGTCGTTTTCCTAAAGAGGTTTGACTGTATATCAATACTGAAGGAGTACGGTGATAGAAGGCAGGACAGTTTCTCAGTAGTGAATGAAGAAATTGGGTTGCGCAGTACTTCTAAAACTAATGACAGTGCTGTCCGTGATCTCATGGAGGTCCCGTCCGTGACCTCAACGACATCGATCTCCCTTCAGGTGTATTTATTCTGTGTGGTGCTGTGTCCTCGCAGACTCCGTGCGGGTCGCGCGCGGGCTGCGCCACAGCGCACATGCGTATATTGTACGCATTCTTTTCTTCTCTCTCACATTTCTTCCCGAGACTCTCGATGAGCAAGAACCAATTATCTGTCCTCTGTGTGTGGTATATGTGAGAGTAATCGGAAGAGCCTATCGTCGGAGCCATAAAACCCTCGACGACAACAGCATTGTTGTTATACTCCAAATCCAGTTTGCCTGACAGATGAGATGATCGTCTACCAGGCTGTTGCCTCAATCACAGTCAAAGGAGAAGGTATTCTTGAATGTGATGTCGATACTGTTGAGTGCGCTTGATTCCACAAAACACTAGCAAATCATGTACACAAATGCGACAACTTTTTCTCCACCCCAGAAACTTACTGATGAGGCCTAGATGGCCCAAACAGCTAGCTGTCGACAGCATTGGGTACTACGCTTCTCGGCAGTCGTCTTGTTGAGCACTCTCGGTAGGCTGCTTTAGTGCTGCTGCCCTATTCATCGCTCGCTACTTTTCGTAGATGGAGCACTCTGGTGCTAGAGCGACAAGCTATGCTAACCTTTTTCCCGCCACTACTAGAAGACCTTTGTTGATTTCATTCAAACTCTGTCTGTGGTGCCACTTTCCCACCATGGCTCATAGTTCGGCTTACTAAAAGCTCGTAGCTGTACTGATGAGGCCTAGATGGCCGAAACAACTAGCTGCCTACAGCATTGGGTATACACTGACCTATACATATTGGACTTGTGCCGGAGAGTAGTCCTGTATCCAGGCACGTGCGAACAAGATCCCCCGACTCGTAACTATACCCAGGATTGCAAGCGTACTGGACCGTCTCGGGATAGCGTACTGTCAGAGAGCCCATCACGGCGACAGAGGCATCGTCGGGTCCAGTGCTGCATGTAATCACTGAAAGAGAGAGGCGAGAAAGAGTGCAAACCCAAAATTGATGAGTGTTTCCAGTGGCCTAGGTGCTTTTTGCAATGTCAAACAAAACAACCTGATAGAAAAATCATTGTTGCAACCAGTATCCTGTGGTATACGCATGTGCGTGCACGCGAACGCGCGCACATGCACACACACACACACACACACACACACACACACACACACATACACGCATACACACAAACATACAAACACCGAAGACAAAAGAAGCCTTCACGACTAGTCGCTACTCGGAGCATCTTGGCTGTGGAAACCCTCAGGCAACTCTTGCCAGTTTCCTGACATGCATATCAGGATGCAATGGAGCCATTGTCCATGGCTCTGTTTTGACCGCTGTTGCTGCGATTTTCAAATTCTTTACACTTTTGACCGATGGCTACACATGATGGTCTTAGGGAGCCGAAAGACACGGAAGACAAATGTCCCAGAAAATACTGCGACACTGAGGGCTTTCGGCCATATATCACTTTACTACATCCTCCATCCAAGCTGGTGTGTGTACATTCTGTGCATTATTTTGGCTAAGAGTGCATGGTGGTGGCGGGTGGAGGATGTAGTAAAGACTAATGTCATAAAAAGAATCCGCCGCCGGCTGGTCTTGGTCCTTTACTCTGGATATTGTGTATTTCTAAACACTTATCATTGCGGTCCCCAATGCTTTCATTGCGGGACAAAATAATACCTGTGTCTGCCTCTGCTGGGGTTGTCCCAACAGCTATTCACGGGTCTGTTCCAACAATGGTCAATTTGCATTTATCGAGCCCTACATCTCCAGCATCAGCATCAGCAGCAGCAAGACTATCCTTCTGCTTGTCACCTTACCTTCGCATTCTGTCCCATTGCCAGTAAATCCCTCAGCACAGACGCACAGAAATGTTCCATTCTCGTTCGTACAGCTGGCATTGTCAGGACAAGTTCCTGTCAAGCATTCACTGCTACCTGGAATGGAGCAATCGTTGCGAAGCGTGAATCTAAAAGTTGCCTGAGTGATGAAATCGTCAACCTTGCTGCAATGTGAATAATCAATGCCGGTCAATAGCAGGGGCGTCGGACACGGTACGGTCACTACGGTATAGGGCTTGAAAGTGCTACGTCACAGCATAGCAACAATTTCAAAAATTCAAAAACTGGATCCACTTGGATCCAGTTTTTGTATGGATCCAAGCACATTTCAAGCGGTCTTACCCACAGCATGGTGATGTAGCCAGTGAAACTGACTGATTTGGCTACTGGGGGCGGGGTTACAACTGGTGGCGAAATAAATGTCACACCTGCATGCGACATGAGTGGGTTGCTATGCACCCACATACTTAGGCAATAGCAAAGTCACACCTTAGTGGATCCAAAAATAGAAATCTGATGTCAACTTACTACTCCCTGGCTGTTTTGACGTCATCACTTTCAAGCCCTATTGACTGTACCACTTCTTGCCCCAAGTACCCCATGAACCCAGGGCATAGCTTAAGGATTTCATTTAGCTCGGACAAATGTCCTTCCGTTTTGAAATCTGTCCGGACATGCCCGGACATTTTCCACAACACATTTTCAGGGTGTTTCTTTTTTTTAGTAGTACTGAAGTATATTTACAATGACTCATTATGTGGACGTATGTCACACATTACTATGTACAATTCGCCAATTTATTTGTATTAGAAACTGAACTATTTACTGACGACAAATGTATGTACAAGAAAGCGTTGCAGTCATGAAATTTGCGAACGCGATATGCTCCTTGCAGAGAAGGTAAGTCAGTTCAAATTTGCGTCGTGCAATAGCGGCAGCACCATCGTCCATCTCGCACAGTGCCTTCGCAATTGGACCGAATTCGAGGGCATTTCGAGCGGGACACTCTTGCCTGCGGAAAAGATTCATTCCTCGTTTATGCATCTCCGTTCCAGCATGATCCTTGAACGCTGATGTTCTCAGGTTCTTGGATCCGGTTATGAAAGCCTCGCTGAAGTTTTTACAACTGCGGACTCTGTCTACTAACTTGATGCACACGGAACACTTCAAACATTCTGCTAACAGCCGATCGTTCTTCTGCAGGTCATAAATCAGCCAGGCGGAAGTAGTCAGCTCTACATCATTGTCCGAGATCCACTTATCGCAAGTAGCGGCCTTCACACCACGGACTTTTTTGCCCGGCGGCAAGTCCTCTGAATCTCCCTTTCGCTTTCCAGAAGACATTCTAAAAGACTATCTGCATTCCTGGTCAGTGAAAGAGTGAAAAATAAAAGAGGACATCTTCCTCTCAAGAGCGAACAACTGCACTGCAGTGCAACCCATAGATTCAGGTGCGAAGTCGACACCATGCATGTACCAAAGGTCGAAAGTGTGAATTGACTGTAGCAACCGCGTTACTACAGGCGGATTATGGTGAAGTCTACGCCTGAGGCCGAGGGATCGAGGCTACGGAGTACGGTGTAGACGTGTTAGTTGTACGATATGCAAGTCGCATTTGGCACGAAGCTCCGAAGAAAGCCCAACTCTGCATAAAAAGGTCGAAAGGTCGCTGCTCTTTTTTTCCTTTTTGACCGGACACTATGTCCGGTGAAATTGAAAACGTCCGGTCAGTGGCCGAAAATGGCCGGAAAATGTCCGATGTCCGGCCGTTAATCTATGCCCTGGAACCAATAAAATACACTGATCTGGACTCTAAATTTCCAAAATTTTCGGCTCAGCCAACCCTCCTCATGAGTAAACTGTACTTCAGATGGCTGACCTTACCACACTAAAATACCTTCCAACGCCCCTGCATAGTCAATGTATATTCTATCGAGCCATAAATCTGCAAAAGCAGCAGCAGCAGCACTGAAGACTGTCTGTTGATCATCTTACCTTCACATTCTGTCCCGTTGCCAGTGAATCCTTCGTCACAGACGCATAGAAATGTTCCATTGTCGTTTGTGCAACTGGCATTGTCCGGACACGTATAGTTTCCTGTGAGGCAGTCATCTCCTGGAAATGGAGGAATTAGTGCAGACCACGCAGATGTGAAGCCGAGTGCCTGGTTGGATTGAACCATCCACTAGCAGGGGCGTCACACACGGTACGACCAGTACGTCCGTGGTCGTACTACTTTTCCTCCTGGATGGTCCGCCCAGAGCGCATGTTGGGTGCAAAACCGTGCCTTGTTCGCCGGAGAATCCGACCCCCCCCCCCCCCCACCCCAGCGCTACTACTTCCAACTGCTCTCTGGCGCCCCTGACTAGTCATCCAAGTATCATCTTGTTGACATTCTACAATTTCTATCTCACGTATAATTAACGAATGTTTTTGGTTATAAGTCGACCTTTTATGACTTAAAAACTGAATTAATGAAGGGTCAGTCGACTTACAACCGGGGTGTAATCGCTATTGAACCGGGAGAGCAAGGCCTTAAGTAATGGGGTTACTTAAAGCCGGTAAAATACGGTATGCAGTGGAACCCACTTAGCGCAAATGTCTGTCTGCTATTTTTTAGCGATGCAGCTCACAGTAAGCAGTGCATGCTTTTATTCATGGCTGTAATCAGTCATCCAGCTCTACGTGTACCAAGCTGCATTACATAGCCAGCGGACCGTGCTACCTCTGGGGCGCGAAAGTCGCATCATAGACCATGGATAGCAGCGGTCACACCTCAGCTCTGGCCGGAAAAAAATTAGCGGGTTCTTTCAACCAACAATTTGCCGGCACTTGTAAGTGTCATGACTCATCATGCAGGACATTCACAAGAACATAAATTTGATCGTGATTTTTGGAAGTTGTTTCTTTTGCTGTGCCGGTGGTAAGCGGTGTATCCGAACTTCAATTACTAATAGTCCAAGTGACTATAATACCAGTAGTTTTCTTGAGCTGTTGCGGTCGCTGTTCCCTTGAGGGTGGCCGTTTGTGGACTGTTGACCATAGGAGTTTGAAATAGCAAAGCAATGCCCCGAAAAGAAGACCAACGGTAACGGCCAAAGTGAATTGTGGAAGCGAAAGCGCCGAGTAGTCCGAGTCTTTACAATCAATGTTGCAGTATGCTGGAACCCCAGACCTGACCGACTCGGTACACATTACAAACAATGTTGCAGTATGCTGGAACTCCAGACCTGACCGACTCGGTACACATTACAAACAAACTGACAGGGCCAATGGTCCTATGCTGATGCTATGAAGGTAATCTATACTCATCCAAGGGCGTGGTGAAGTGTTTTCCGGGCCCCAAACACAACCCAGTCCAGAAAAGTGTAGAAGGAAAGATACCAGCAAAACGGAGTGGGGCACCATGTCCCAGTTCTGATTCCACTACATTGTTTAATTCAGGGGAATAGTAGCACGTAGGCTCCTGCGTAATCCTCTGAGTAGGCAGGCATTCGGTGTTAGTGCAAGGCGGAAAGGATGCTCTCACTGCCGAGGTGGCTTGCACGGCTGTGCCTGCTATCGTTATGGAAGGTGGGCAATCCTTCTCCATAAGAGCTACTGATCCCAGAACGTACCGCGGCGTGACGAGCAGACGCACATTTTCGTCACACTATTTCAGCTACATGTATAATGCTTCTTGCATGGCAACAACATCATCCATGGTGATATTTGACCAAGTTTGGTTTCAGACCTTGAGACCATGTACTATATATGTATGTATGTATCACCCATAACCGTTGTAGGGGCGTTGAATTGTCATTGGCAATAGAAGAAGCTAAGTATATCAATGTACATGTAGATCTGAGCTGAAAGTATCATTCGAGTACCGGTATCTAGCGGCAACATGCACCTCAGAATCTCACATGTGCTGAGTGGTTTGGGTACCATGGTTTTAGCTCGAAACGTGATCGAAAAACTGAGGGGAGGGGGGTGCTTAGGAACCTAAAGCCCCCCCCCCCCTAACCCTGGTTACACCCCAGGAATGTATGATAATTATACATGTGCATTGTCTGTATTGGACATTAGTGTGACGTAACTGTGACGTAACTGTGACGTAACTGTGACGTAACTGTGACGGATGCTGTCAACAGGGAACTGTCAACAGTCAACCACAGGCTAGGGAGCAAGAGCTGAATTTAAAAATCCACTTCTTTTCACCCACACAGGTCAGTGTCTGACTGCAAAATGAATGTTTGGTACCTATACCATTGGACCCAGTTCTTCTGCCATGGCATTACTGCATAAAGAGAAAGCAAAGGCATCGCTTGACCCAGAGCACCGTGGACTGAAGGCAACATGGTCATGCTCCCATCGGATCCCTTCCATTGTGCCACCTATCTGATCCCTACAGCTGAAAGTACAACAGCCTTGCCCCACCTCTCACCAATCACCCCAACCCATGGACAGCTGCTTCCACCAAAAAAAACGCCTGCATTGGATGCATGCTGTGACAAGATGGAAAACCAGCCTCCAAGTGTCTAAGGTACAGTGGCAAGCCAGAATCATGATGCATGACCTTACCGCTGCACCTGCACCGTTCTAGCATGTAGACTGTATCATCTGGCATTGCCCGTGTAGGTACTTGCGGGCAGCCTACTTAGAAAATTGTATAAATCAATATTCATGACTTCTTGTGGACACTGTATGGAGACAAAATAATTCCCTATCAGGCTATCTACATTGAAGAAGTAACTCTGAGACGCTGATGGTGTCCGATAGGCTAGGATTCTACACGAATATAGCGTGGCCTCTAGACAAACGCTGAGAACTGGCGGACGCTGACACCATTATCATACCTGCTTGCGTCTCGCTTTCCGCACATGCTGCACGGCACAATACAGCCGCCAAGACAATCAGCCACGGTCCAGCACGTTGTAAGTCCACATCGCGGCATCGCCGTGTGTAAACCATCCCAGTCGATGTTGACGCTTACACGAAGATACACCAACGACTGCTTCACACACGACGCCAGAGCTCTGCACGCACACCAGTAGTGCACGTACATGTACAGTAACACAACGAGACAAGGAAGACGAAAGAAGAATAGATAGGCTAAAAAATACTTCCGTTCCAAACGGGGTAAGTTGGCAAAAATGACTTGCAACATTCTCCGTGTTTTGCTTACCGCTAGTGAAGTGGGTGTACTTGCGATAATGAACATTCTCTCCGACAGTTTCGAAGTGCTATGGAGCGAAACACCTGCGCGTTCTCTTCCTGGGCTTATCGTCCCGCGTTGGATCTTGGTGGAACATCCCGGGAAGAACTCCGAGCACTTGAGTTGAAAGCACTCCAGTCCAGAGAGTGTTTTTCCCCTAGCTGTAGTGACGACTGAGTGTTCGGCGTAAGGACCCCGTGCCATGGATGGAGAAGAGCTCTGAAGAAAGACGGATGCAGCAAAGACCCAAGGAACAGGACACTGAGCGCCGCACAATACGCCTGCATCTGTCAAACCCTGGGGAAAAGAAAGAACCTCTTCCGAAATGTCTTCACGATAACCATTGGTAACTGACTGTACGAGCTGTGTGGTCTCCAGCACATGAAGCTGAGCAGCCGGCGGCCTGCGGAGTTTGCGCAGGCGCTAGGCGCTAGGCTTGTCGAGCCGTTACCAGGTTACCATGCTTACGAATCACAGAAATCTGTCATAGTAGAATTTATTTTGATAGGGAAGGCCCCACAGACGTTGCCGTCTTGTTGCAGGGAACCCGTAGTGCTCTTTACAGAGCGAGACAAAAACGGATAGATGCTAAACCGGACGACACGAGACAGGCAGAGAATTCCACCTATCAGCGCCAAGGAAAGAAATAGAGAACATGCCATAATAGTGGTAGGAGCGGGCAAAGACACCAGGGTGATGAGTGTTGAGAGGGGGGGGGGGGGATCCAAAGATTTTTTGTAATCTACGAGTAGATCTACGACTACGAGCCACGTAGATCTACTTCCTCTTCCTTGCATGCGGTAGATCTTGCACCGGCACCGGCTACACATCATCAGCTACACACTCAGACGCAGTACAGTCAGTACTGTCATTCGCACATGACACGTCAAGGAGAGTTGAAAACTGGTGAACAAGACTCAAGAGTAGACCATGTACCATGTCCTGTCCCCGGGGAAAATTGCGGGAAAATATCGCAAAAAACGCGGGGAAAAACGCGGCATAATATGGCATAATTTGCGGTGAATTTGCGGTAAATATGCGGTAAATATGCTGTGAATAATATTGATGTGCGGCAATTTTCAGTGAGTATGTAGTGAAGTCAATCAGTTACAAGTCTCTGGTGTAAGCACTCGTCATATTTGAGTAAAAAGCCGCCACGATGAGACGTTGCTGACCGAAAAGTGCACTGTGTGTACGTGTAGTGCAACAAAAAAGTTCAAAAAACGCGGGAAAATCGCGGAAAACGCGGTCTTTTAAAAAATCGCAAGAAACGCGGAAAAAAACGCGGCCGCGGAATTGCAATTTTCCCCGGGGACAGCATGTCCATGGTAGACTGCAACCCTTTGTAGAGTTAGTCACGTCAATACAGTAAAACTCCCCATATCCGGGCAGGTTGGGACCGAGCCCTGCCCGTAACTCAGACCATACATACATGTACATGTACATGACGTACTTACTGCATGATTGTACATGTAAAGACGTTTTGTGCCAATCAATATTATGACTGTTTTGAGGCCGTTTCAAGTTCAAGTAGTTCGTTGAAATGCCATTTTTTATGACTATATGGGTCAGAAAGGTGCCCTGTAGACTAGTCTACAGGGCACGGAAGTCCGCATCTGGGCAGTTTACTGTACAGTGTGTCTATTTGATACTGCGAAGATACTGTTCATCCACCACACAGGTATATGCGCTCCTGTGTATGGATAATCCAGCACGGCAAGTCTGGTCGACCTTTCATGTTGTCCCATACTATGATGTACCAGTGCACCAGTATTGCGCTGGCTTTGGACCCCCCCCCCCCCCCCCCCACGGACAAACCTTCATGTAGCTGAGAAGCTACACTGGGAGCCCCCCCCCCCCCCCCCCCCCCCGGCGAGGTGTGTGTGTGTGTGTGGGGGGGGGGGGGGGGGGGATTGTTAATTGCGGTGTGCCCAGAAGCCTATGCACAAAGCACATTAATATGAATGTCCACAACGCAGAACAGCCAATCAACTAGACGATAAGACAAGCACGTCACTTCTATGCTTCGAAGTGCAATAGAGGACGGCCGAACTACTTCAGCACTTCCAAGTACAGCATAGAAAACTAAATCAAAGGATAAAAAAATATAGATGCCATGGACTGATTCAAGAAAAAAAGAAAGTCTGTCCCAAAAAGCAAAACCTAGGAAGCGATTGCATGATAAGTGTCACGCAGACAATAGCAGCACAGCCATGAAATATGAAAGCCGAGACCTAAGGGAAAAAAACCCTACTTGAACTAGAGGGGCCAGTGCACCAGGGGCAATATGAATAACGGAGAGATAGGGAATACGGAACTGAGGGGGGATATTTCCATTCGTAGATTGGGTAGCCAAGATATCGGTTAGAAAGTAACAAGGTTATCGTCAGCAAATCTTTACTATTCTGAATTGTGTTTTTGTGGTGTTCAGCAGAGAATGCAAACATAGTAGTTGCAAATACGCGCTCGGCTAAAAGCTAGCCAGCCTGCCGAACGAACAACATAAATATTACGACTTTGCCTGACGCGGTCTCGAGCTGTTGAACGTTAACTTATCCATTGCAGGTAGGTACAGGGCAAGATAAGAAGTGCTAGACTAAAATCAAGGACATGAATACAGTTACACCAGCCCCAGAGAATTTGAAGAAAAAAACAGCAACACAAAGAACTAAAAATTAACTGATAAAATATCTTCGAAATATGAAATATGTACAAGGACCTAGAGAAAACAGGCTAGTCCGCAAATCTCGATGCGAAGTGCAACACCTTGCACGGCACACACGTATTCTACGCTTCTAACAGCCATCATACTTCCCCAGCGCTTCGCGGAGATTGTCGATTACCTAAAACGGCAAAGGAAGAAAGAAAACAGAGTTCGGCCACACTTGTACTGCTTCGCTTCGGAAGCAATGTTGGCACCAACACAGCATGCTTCCACTTGAAAATTGGGAAAGGTTAGTTGAGTGCTTCAAACGAACAGAAGTGAGCAAAATTAATGCACAGTGCGTGTTTCTTCAAAAAGTAAAAGAAAAAAAGGAGAGATTGCATGTAACCCCCCTCTCTCAGTTGCATGAGAAAGGGGGAGAGAGAGGGGGGGGGGGGGGGGGGGGGGAGGGGGAAGAAGATAGTCATTCGTATCTACGCGACAATAACAAAACAAACCCATGCACCTACCCGTTCATGGAAAGCAATTTGCTCCTTCATGAAATGCTGCATTGCTGCCTTTAGGTCGATGACTCTTTCACTATGAAAGTGGTTGATTTCAGCTGTGTGTGAGAGAGAGAAAGAAAGAAATGCATGGACATTAACACTGTACAGGACCGGCGTCAGCAGTTTAGGATTGGCCCGGCCATATCCCAGCCGTTCATACTTTGTGTAGGATATGGCGGGTATACAGTGTCTGCTCTAGGATTGTAGGACAGCCGGGTACACGTGTACCTGGCGCAACCATTACAAACGGTTAACTGCTTGGTTGGTTTATTTTAATTCGAACAATAAACGGGAACTAGGCCCAATGATATAAAGGCGAATGGATAAGCCGCATTAAGAAAAGAGAGGACAGGAATTAGAAAATTACGAAAGAAGAAGAAGTATCTGACACATACAAGCCATGTAGTCAGTCCTTTCAAAGTTCGAAAGTGTAAAGTACCAACCGGGTCACAGGTGACCCGGTACTATATTTTCAACCGGGTCCAAGCGCCGCCCAACCGGGTGGATTACCCGGCTCACCCGGCGCTGGAGCAGACACTGGTATACACACGACCTCCTCGGCACTAAACACACGTTGGTGGCCAACAACGTGGTGCGGTCATGGCCTGACCAACCGGACCGGTTCCGCCGGGCCTCACACACATGTACAGTAAAACCTGCCAAGGCGACCACTTGTCCCAGGGGACCACTACAACCAGGACCAAGGGATGCTACCTCCAGTCGAATGAACCTGGATAAGGAGACCACCTGTACACAGCGACCACGTTTCGAAGGTCCCTTGAGTGGTCGCCTTAGACAGGCTTCACTGTAGATAGATATAATGAAGTCTAACATTTGGTAACATGATTCCTTTCGTCCCAGTCTCTGGCTGTGGGCGGTTTCACTCATTCACTGGCTGACTCACTCACACAGTGTCTCTCGTCCAAGTTGGTGAACATTACACTGTGTTACGTACTGAGTAGAGGGCTGACTTGGCGCAGTACACCAAGGACTCACGCTATGCCCACGGAAACACAATACATGCCCGGCTGCAATGAGCATCCCAAAACTCTACACCCAGCGCGGCCCATTCAATGGAGTTGGAACACAGATGAGACTCTCACGCACTACACGTGGTAATTGTGCTTAGTCCAAACTCCAAAGGGTGGCCGCACTCACGCCGGCTTCATAAACCAGAGATCACATACATTAACAAGTTACACATAATTCAAAATAAGTCTAGAAGGTAAAAAGGAAAAAATATTTCCAGACCAGCATGATTGTATACTCGTTGATAATAAGCAGCTCATTGCACAGCAAGGCTAGGCTGAGGCAGGTGGCCTGACATCTTACCTTGCATGCTGGCCGTTAGAACTGTTCCTCTGTCGGCAATCTGCTGCACAGCCGAGTCCTGGGAACACAGACAAGATGATGAACCATTTTGTTTGGAGAAACAGAATATCTTCGAACCATATCAATCCATTGGAGTTATTCGAAGCGCCGGACAGTGTTTGGAGCTGTCTCCGCCGGTACATGTAGAGATGGGATTTGTCCACTGTTACGGGAACACTGTTTGCATTTAGTACAACTCACCGCCATCTTTTCTTCTTCCTGGAGCTTTCGGCACTGCTGAATCTTCAGAGAGGACTCCTGTAGGCACACGAACATCAAATATGTTATATTACCCATCAATCTAACTCAATCTGCACTACTGCAGAGACAGAAAGAAGAAACCGTGGCAACTAATGGTCCGGGAGTATATGGACGGCTACAGCCAACCCAACTCACCTTCTGTACTTCCACCATATCTGGATACGTTGACAACATACCAAGGTACTCCCTGATGACGTCCAGGAGAGGGAGAAGATCGTTCTTCGGCTGAGCACAAACAGTTTAGAAGGAAATGGAAGAGATGAAACAATCATCAGGAACCGAGCGAGGAATAATACGCCAAACAATTCATATCAATCCATGTGAGCTACCAATAATAAAGTATCTCCAGTGGCATCTTGTATCAAAACACAGCAATATAGAGGTCATGTGAATGATGTCATGGCAGGAAGTCAGCGGACCCGCTTACGGGCGCTATGTAAACACAGCGCGTGCCAGTGGAGCCGAATATGGGCGCTATGTATTTACAGCGTGCGCCAGGCCGCCAGCGAAGCCGCATATGGGCGCTATGTACATACAGCGTGCACCAGCGGAGCCACATATGGGCGCTGTGTACGCAGCAGGAGTCGCTAGTGAGTCGCTAGTGTATCACTGCGGGGCGACTTTGCCAAAGCATCTCAACTGATGATGGTATCACCTAACCTCTATACCTATTTCGGGGGCAATAGCTGGCTACGTTTGACCAATCACCATGATACAATGCATTCTATTCAGCTCAAAAATACCGAACACAAGGCCAACACAAGGCCAAAAAAGCAGACAGAACGACAGACCTAGCGGCAACAAACCTGTTCTTCGTAGAGCTTTGCCACAGATTCGTACGTTCTTCCAGTTTGCCCAAAGGCCTCTGTTATGGCTCCCGCATCTAGAAACCGACAGATATGTGACAAGTTCCCAACATGTATACGCATGAACACGGTCAGTTGATGATGAGCGACAATAAACATGGAGACACAGAATTGCAACAGAACTTCCTCTCTCCTTACTAAGTGGAAAACTTAGCTCTACATGTCTATACGCGCGCGCACGCACGCACACACACTACAGAGAGTACGCCGGTCACGGTGGCGTGAAGGCATTAGAATTGAGAAAAGTTCGAATCACGATAGGACCATGTCATTTCACAAGTCAACCTGGCCACATAAAACCAAGAAAGACAGGTTGATCCACATCTACTACAGCTACATGTTGTAGTAGAATGGCATAGAAACTTCAAGGCGTTGACCATTACGGACCAGAAGTTTTAACCACTTACAAGGCTTCTCCTCCATTGCAAAGGTCTCACTCAACTTGGTGAAGACCAGGCCAAGCTTTTGATACTCCCGGGTGAAAACTGCAGAGCAAGGACAGCAGCACAGAACAGGTACCCAGACAGGGATGGTCAGTACCACTGGGATACTAACAAGATAGTAGAAACGAATGGGTGCTTCAACCTATGACTGCTGGGAAGTGAGCAACACGATGCTGTGAGTGACGTATAGCCCTGGCAGAAGAAAGACTGCAGTGCAGCATCCTGACGACCCGGTCACCAAAACACCCCAAGAAGACCGCGTGCAATACAATGGGCAAGTGGTAAGATGTAGGTGGACACACACACACACACACACACACACACCCCCCCCCCACACACACACACACACACACACACTCTCTCTCTCACACACACGAAATTCGACTGAGTGGCGAACTGTTGAAAGTTCCCATTTGAAAGCGTTGAATTCGACACATGCAAACATGGGCAGGCTCCAAACGGGGTCTCACAATCTCATCTGGGCTTCACCTCAGCACCTAGGCTAGAGCGAATGATGTGAGTTCTCAAAGAACACATACTAGTCTAGAACAGCCAGCAAAGCGCTTACCTCCAGAATGCTGCTCGCAATGCTCCTGACAGCGAGTCTTCAGTCTCACCATGTTGTCGTCCATACTCTTCACAAAGCGTCCAAAGTGGTCCACCTCCTGATCTCTGCAATCACATCATCAGAGAGAGAGAGAGAAACTAGAGAACAGCATCATGAAACTGTGACGCCAGCACACAAGCAGAACGCACAGAGGGGCGATGACGAACGACACTGGCAAACGATACGTTGGCCCCGCAGGTGCAAAACTACAGCCAACAAACGCTGCCGCTTGCTAATGTCCACTATTGTACTGGTACAAGCAGCATGAAATAGAGTATAATTAGACGTAAACCAAGCTACGAGTTTTGATGCCATCAAGAATGTTATGATATCATCAAGAATGCTATGACGTCATCAAGAGTGTTATGATGTCATCAAGAGCGTCAAATGTGACCAAGACATACAACCGAAGTTCTGCTCTACGCTACGGGAATGCGATGCGGAGAATCCTCTGCTCCGCTTTCCCGTATCGTAAAGGAAACTTGTTCTGCTCAACGTTCACGGAAAGAAGTCACGCGGAATGTGTACTGGGAGTTTCCAGTTCAAAATTCGGCAGTTTTGTGCCTGATTAGAATGACACGCGACAGATCCATACACATCTTACTTGGGTGTGCCACAATGTAGAAAACCTCGTCTCCGCAAAAAAATCTGGACCCACAACACGTGAAGCCGTAGACTCTAACCCAGACACCTGTTCTCTGTCTCTACGTTTCACGTATAGCAGA
Organism: Sycon ciliatum; assembly: GCF_964019385.1. Taxonomy (NCBI): domain Eukaryota; kingdom Metazoa; phylum Porifera; class Calcarea; order Leucosolenida; family Sycettidae; genus Sycon; species Sycon ciliatum. The sequence continues at coordinate 9,082,565 of NC_088650.1, read as the reverse complement.
ACCTCGCTAATGACCTACCCAGCAGTTGCATCAATGTCAGGTCCTCGAGTCACAGTGATAAAGAACTCTGAACCGACAAGGTCATCCTTCTCTGCCCGTCGCTTGCCTACCTTCCATGCCTATACATATATGGAGGGGCATACAACCAACATCATCACAACATTAAAGCTGACACACTATTAACATTCGGTGCACGTTTGAATGAGTTACGATAATTTATCCACTGGTCTTGCACTGCAATTATTGCGCAAGTATTTGGACGAGTATACTCGTCCTCAGTCATTTGGTGCATACTCCACAGGGCAGGTATGCTCGTCTTTATAGCGGAAAGGCTTAACTGCTGCATGTATATTGTATGTCAACAAATAGTCCAGAAACCATAACCACTGTGAACCTGGAACTATAGCCCTCACCATCGTCTACACGGATTTCAAAAGCGTCGACCTCCATTTTGACATGGTGGCTGGCCGCGCTACCCGTAGGCGCACGTGCCCCCCGCGTGTCTTAGCGCGAGCTTCGAGCTAAAGTAGTAAAGATCATGTCGCCCACTCATTTCCCTGTGTTTCCCCATTTCTTCAAACTCGCTCAGCTTTTGCTTCAGCTTTTGCTTCGCTTGTGCTTCAGCTCCACGCTGTAGTCTGAGTTTAGTTCTCTTGTCTTCTTCCAGCAGAATACTGCAAACTCTACAGCGGGTCGAGCTTCTCCTTGAAGAGTTTCTTTTGCGTCGAGATAGAGTGTCGATCGTTTCAGTCCTATCTTGCCGTCGTCTCATGAGCGCCCGAAAGCAACAGTATCTATTTTCTTGGCGTTCCATTTTCTGGCGAACTCATTCACCTACTACTTCTTCCTTTATGAAAGCTTCAGGTGGGTGAGTTCTCCCACTAGCGACAATCATGCCTTGGAAAGGAACAGGATATTCCTAAGGTACACTGTATGTACAGCCAGTGCAGTGGTGTCAGTGTACTGCACTGCAAAAAGCTACTGCATGCACTGCGCGTAGTTGTTGTTTGTTTTGTCGAGAAAGAATCCCTTTCGCACTTGCGCGGGCCGCGAGGGCGCAGCACAGAAACGGGTCTATTGAATTCATTTCTTGGTCGATTTTGACAACCAATACGTCGTTGTTTTTCTTTTTTCACTGGCTATCCTTTCTCCACTTCCGAATTGCGATGCCGTCCACCTGGAAAGCCTTGAAGTGAAACGAGTGGAGGTCGATTTTGGAGGTAATTTTCGGCCAAACGGCAATCAAATCGAAAAATTCGAAGCGGACGATCTGTTGGTATCTATCGAAAGAAGACGTTGGTCCATAAAAAATCTTTGGAAACTACATCGTATGAACCAAGGAATTACGGTAAGTTTGAGAATTTTGGTACATTAGTTAGCTGTACGCTGATTGGTCGATTAGCGCGACCGTTGACAAACGGGCCAGTGACGCTTTGTACAGCGTTGGTGAGGGCTGAACTATCCAGTAGTCAGCAACTCGTATCTCCCCACACTCACCTTCTCATCCTTGCATGTGAGGAAATGTTGGAAAACCATACTGCGCGAAATAACAGGATGGCGTGCTACGCGGTTCAGCCACATCTCTAGACGTTCTCGTCGCTTCTCAATGAAGTCCTCACCATAGCGGCCTGACACCAGAAACAACAGAAAGAGAAAAAATCATGATCGATGGAAACAAAGTTAGTTCTTTACTTAGGTCATTATCGAACACGTCATTTTGCTGAGCTAGCTGAGCTGGTGATCATGGACATGCTGCGCATGACCGCCCAGTGGCCCTCTGGGCTCCTGCCACGTCACCTACAACTCTTTTAGATACTGGCGTGATCAGTCATATGGTTCGCGCTGGCCCAACCACACACAAGCACACACCCTCACTGACCCCCCCCCCCCCCCCCCACACACACACACGCACACATAAACAAAGCGGCGGGAACCCTGGCACCGGCAGACGCCACAGAATAACATAATTCGAATAGCTTCAGGAAAATAACACACGTCTACTCCTCACGACACATGTCTCTCTGTACGGAGATTTGCGGACACAACACATGGAAAACACATTGAGGAGAACCCTCTCAGATTGTCGTAATAATATAATGAGAAAACGGTGAAATGAGGCGATTGACAAGTGAAACAGGTGCTGAAGCCTAGTTGCGAATTTGAATTCGTCTTGGACGGTCACAAAAACATCACAGCAGTTGTCCTTACCAGCGTATTGTTTGTCGGGCAGAGGTGGCACAGCCAGAACGGTGAATTTTTCTACCAGCCGATCGTGTAGCCAGTCAAAGTGCTTGTAGCGTCTCTCCACGAGCTCGCCGGTGGTCTGGGAAAGACAGTATGCACAAACAACGGAAGGCAGGATTTAGCGTGGATTTGCATTCAATGCCATGTCGGGATGGCAGATGTGGACATGCAATAGATGAGAGCCTACTCATCCAAGGATAGGATCCCTTCATGCACACGTAAATACCTTCAGCTCAGGCGTCAAAAAAAACTTCACATAAACAGGCCCTTAGTCTAGAAACTGTACCTTGCGTACACCACACGTAATGTAACTGTACTCCACATTGTCCCAACCAACCAACCAACAAGCCCACTGCAAATATTGTGGGATTTTCTTTCTAACAAGCCGTCATGTAGGGGAAGTACATGTGCCCAGACGGGTATAAGTAGGGAGAGCAACGCCTCGCACTGCCAGTACATCGAAATACAACACACTAGGTGCAGTGCACAGTGATGTGATGCATGCATAGTGGGTTATTAAGGGGTACCACATGTGGCACGAAAATGGTGTTGCACAGCTTTTCGGATCTGCAAAGCAAAGGGTCAGGGAAGGGAAGGGAGGAGTGAGTTAGGGGTACCACATGCGGGACGAAAATGGTGTTGCACAGCTTTTTGGATCTGCAAAGCAAAGGGTCAGGGAAGGGAAGGGAGGAGTGAGTTAGGGGTACCACATGCGGGACGAAAATGGTGTTGCACAGCTTTACGGATCTGCAAAGCAAAGGGTCAGGGAAGGGAAGGGAGGGGTGCAAAAAGCAGTGGCTGGACGTTGGGGAAAGTGTGCAAAATGTTGGCGCAAGCCAATTTGTCATGAAAAACATGAAACGTATGGCCCGTCGTACACCAGGTTCCAGCCGCCAAAAATTTCACGGTTCGCTTGAGACCCAATAAGACTGGGCTTTCAGTATCCGTAGGAACGTCACCACCCTGCGAAGTTCCCAGGCGCAGATGCAGCTCCTAAGGCGCTGCCAACGTACCCTATTGTGTTGTGGCTGCTGGCCAGCAGTTGAGAGTAGGTGTGGATGAATGCATAGGGTACGGTTTTGTGAAGTAGCATGAAAGAGCAGCAGTGGTACTCCCAAACGGCAACATAACTCACCGACATAGAGATGGTGTACGCAATAAAGCTTTTCATTCCCTTCAGCTTGCTCTTCTTGGTTGGCTCAGTCACTGTCAGCTCAAACGATTGAGCTTGGGTCCAACGAGGACCTTCTGGAGATTGCTGGAGAGTGAAGAAGAAACATGGATTTCTCAAAACAGCAAACTCTTTCGTATCTAGGTTACAATGATGAGTGGATAACGCTCTCTTACTCCCCAAAATAACCCACCATGACATCGTTAGTTCACACACACACGCACACACACACACACACGTGAACACACACATACACACACACGCACACGAGAGCAAGAATATAGGTTCTAGCCACGGCAAGAATTAAGAACTACATGTACCACAACATTTCGAAAATGGATCCTCAAGATTATTACTTACAAAGAGGGCGACTTCTTCACCGCCCGCAGCCCTTGCCTTCGTTTCACCAAGTAAAAAGGCTTCTCCTCCAGATTTTACAAATGTCGAGAACCTGAGAAATATAAACACGCAGATAGAAAGACACACATGCATAGACGAGCACGTGCACACACGCGTGCGCACGCACACACACACACAATATACGCAACATTAGGAAGCTGAGAAGACTCGAGCAGCTATCGCATTGCAAGGTGCTTCTCAGTTCCCATTCTTTTTGCAACGAAGCCTTTGAGAAGGGAAGACCAAAGAGAGTCTAAAACTCGGGGGAAGGTGGCCAAAGGAAGAAATTAGATATCAACATGATGCTGATATCCCGAACATGATGATTATAGTGCATACAAGGTTCGTCATGTGCACAGTGCGGTGCCAGCATACTAGTAGTGGCACTGCTGGGCAGTAGAGTGCCCATTATCTGCACCCCCCTCGGGGAGCAGCAGCAGTCTACAGGGGGCTCGAATGAGGAGCATGTTTGGATTAGGGTGCGAAATCATCGGAAACATATACAACATACCTTCTTCCTTTTTTTTTTAAAGAATTCGGGCTTGGAAACTATAAAACTGTGTAGGGTATTCAGTGTTGCCATATCATTTAGCTAAATACGAGTAGAATTAACAAAATGCACCGTCCGGGGACCCGATTCCTAGCAACCCTAGCCTCCACAGTCACACGCGTCACACTACAGTAGAACCTGTAACACAAGACCACTGTAATTATTAGCGACTACGACACTTACAAACAGTCTGAAAACACCAACAACTAGCTCTGCCTTTCGATATTGAGCACTCTATTGGACAGCCTGGGACCTCTCTGATTTACAGTCTGAAAAAATTTCGACGGGTTCGCGTACCAGGCAGGTCAAGTACAAGGTGTCGTACAACTCCCTGGTCAAGAACCACCTTTCCGCTTCCGTGGGACGCCACCACCCCATGATCAGGCGTCATTTACAGTCTGAAAACATCATGTAAACTGTCGGTGGTGGCGGAACTAACCTGTTGATATTCTTGCGAATGGTCCCACTTCTCTGAATGCCGGACTCCGATTGTTTGAATTCGCGACTGTGTGCTGCGCCATCTGCGCCATCCAAATAAGCTGCAGAGTTGGGTGATAGAGCTACGGGACATCATGCAATGCAAAAGCAAGAGAACAGTGCACAAGTATTTCACAAAAGCAGGATGACAGAACACTGGCAACCGGCAATCCTGCTAGAGCAGAGATGAAGACTGATGGGTGAAGCAAAAAAAACTCAAATCACAATTTGGGCAAACATCATCATTATTACGGCAGCAAGGCGGGCAATTTCTCACGCCAAGGTTTTACGGCTGAACCCGCCCTTGCTGTTGGGCACGCGAGAACAATGGCGGGATATCAAAAAAGGGAATGAAGACGGACAACTATGAAAGAAGAAACCGGAGGCTATCCTCTGGTGAGAAGGTAGAATACTAGAATTACCTTTGCTTTATACGAGTTTAGAAATAAAAGGAAGAAACAAGAAGTGACTCACAATGATACTGAGAAGAAGGGCACACTACAGGCTCTTGAACAACATTTCGAAACGTTTTCAGGAGTATACTTTCAATCCCCATCGTCAGGTGAAATACAGGCAAAATAGATGTTGTTCAAGAGCCTGAATGTCATTCTCCTCAGTACTATAGCATTCTTGTCTCCGAGGAAACTGTTCACGTAAGTGACTTACACGATGTAGTACTGGTTGCAGGTGCAGGTTCTTGTGTTCCGCTCTCGTCCCACTCGCCACCTTCGTCCCAGCTCTCCGCACGGTCGCGGTAGCCATCCTCCTCCTCCTGTGCATAGCCCTGGTTCTGATCGTAGGCATAGTCCTGCGGTGCCGTCGCGGCCGCGGCGGGCTCTGCAACTTGCACCGGCGGGGCTGACGGCGCTGCTGCTGCACCCTCGGGTATAACCTGTGTGTCATCACATACCCAAAGACGGCACAGTGCTAGCTCAGTACATGTACAACATACCAACTACACTGCAGTGTCCGGTGACGAAGAACTGGCGGTTCGCGGCTGCAGTCTAACCACATTCTTATTTTCATGTACTGTCGCGGACATGGAAATCCGGTCGCAGGTCAAGTGGCCCGAGTCAAGTGGCCCGAAGGTGCTGGCCATAAGATTATTATGGACTTCAGCCATGTCTTTAAAGATTCGAACGTACGAACTCTCACGAACTTGGAAAAAGTCTTGCATTGCGATATGCGTGTGGACCCTGCACTGCACTGTCCTCTGAAAGTGAGTCAGTCGTCACCTTCACAACCACACACCCCTTCCCCTTCCATACATGCGTGTGCACACAGCAACACACAGACACGCACTGCTCGTGTGCGCGCGCGCACACACACACACACACAGACTCAGACATGCCCATCGCGGAAGCGATGATAGCGAACAGCTATGTTAGGCATAGCAACTTGTGCTGGGATTACACCATTCAACAGCTTGCAAGGCTGATGAATTGACAGCCACTAATTTTAGCCTGGTATCCACCACACAGCTGATTGAAGTGACTTTTTCTGGCCAGTGAATCCCTATTTTCATTTTTCATTTTTTTCTTTTTCTTTTTTTCGACACACATTCACACCACACCACATACTCTGGCATACACTGGCTAGGCTGCTGGTAACCACCCAGGAGAAGAAATGAAGAGCTAGGAGAATGAGAAAGAGAAGAAAGACGTGTGCGACCATAATCGTCGGGAATTGAACCCGCAACCTCTCGATTGGAAATCGACTGCACATACCACTGCACCATATGGGACACACACACACACACACACACACACACACACACACACACACACACACACACACACACACACACACACACACACATGCACACACACAAACACACACACACCACACACACACACACACACACACTACCGCTCTCTACCTAGAAAGCTCACCTCTACGTAAGTCTCGGGAAAGAGTCCGATCTGTCCAGAAGGCATTCTACCTTCCCACCAGCCATCTCCAACATCCTGAGTAATTGGGCAAGAGAAGACGGGAGTCATGGTTATTTCAAGATCACCAATACCTACGAGCTAAAGCCAGCAAACAGTCACCACTAAATACGCTGCATGTCCAGCATGCGCAAAACAAGGCATACAGCCCGTTTGGATAACAATAATCATCTAAGCACTGGCTTCTACTGCTTGTGAAACAGAGAGAGGATCAAGGCGCAGATGCAGCTCCCAAAGCAAAAGTACATGGAAATTATAACACCACAGTCTACAGTAGCTGCTCGGTTTTCTTTCGGGTCATCATGAATGATAGGATAGCCCGTCATACCGAAGGCTCAGCGCCACATCACAGTATCGCTAAGGTGACAGCGGGAAATGTGTGTGTATTTTCCCCCTTTAAAGGCTTTTGTTCGACCAGCGCACCTTGGCGGTACGGTAAAATCTACTGAAATGGCCATGTACTGTACATTGATGTGAGATGCAGGACTTTATCGTCTACGCAAAAACGTTACAGTGATGCAGATTAGGGATGACGGGAGCACTACATTACGTACCGGGCGGTGCAAATAGCATGAAAGTGCTCAGCAACATTCACAAATCACACATTCATCTCAGGCAGAATACTTTCCAGCCAACACGGACTCTGTAGGGCTGCTTCTGCTTCTGCTGCTTCGGTCTCAAGTCTAAACCGTTTCCTATGTTTGCCTGTAACATGCACTGTGCCTACATGGGCAGCTGTGGTACTCTGATCAATATCCTCAATGACATGATTCGTCTACACGCGGCCACGTTCGTCATCCCACGAGTGAGAGTGCAGGAAGGAACAGCACAGGGTACGGGCCGTAATGGCAACACGGCTGGAAACCCTCTGTGTTTGCTAAGCCGAGAAGACACAGCTCGCATCCGCTAGCAAACACACAGGCACCACTGCCAAGTACATGTAAGCCCTTTGCCCATGAAGTGATGATTTGTTTTTTGTACTAAGCAGGTCAAAACATGAAACTAAACTTTTGTGCAGAAAGCTGATCGTCGTCGACTGGCACTCAGCAAGCCGACTTATCCAATACGACAACAATTCCAGCATGACAACGGTGAAACCATTAGCCAACACCCTCATTTGCAGTGCCAGAAGGGGAGGCTTTTATGACAATGAGTACAGTACATGTACCGTAATACGAACGACCTCTGAACTTTTGTTCTGATTTGATACTATAGTTCACAGATCTCACTAGGTCCACCGTACACAATACTAAAATTCGAACAACAAAAACTACTCGTCTGCATGACATTGTACTTGTTTTAAAAATTGAATGGCACAGAAATGCACATCCTGTGGAAGTCAAAAGAGTGTGGGATGAGAAGACTCACCTGATTCGTCACAAACAGAACATCTCCCTCAGTTATCGTCAGCTCTCCGCCACCGCTATCGCCTTCGAAATCGTACAACACTCGAACCTTGACCATGACAGCCACACCAGATGGTACGAACAGAGAGAAAACTGATAGTTTGCATTCGTCTACACCAACACTACCTTGTTTATCCTGGCTTGCTCAAATGACAAGCAACAAGCAACATCCTATGCCCGTGGAATTATTTTCTGTGAATAGGAGGAAACGCCAGCGAAGCACAAGGTCAATGGGAGCCGTTTGGTTACTGGACAACTGGTAGCTAGCTACCTGGCAAGCACTATCTGCACACACGACATAACATGCTTTCTTGGACTTCCCTTGACTTCATCAGTACACCGAGCAGCGTCACTCGAGTGATCATGGACATGGTGATGTGAGGCATGCACGGAAGACTGTCTGTGAGTGTGAAGTGCACAGATCTCTATGTAGATTACGACATGTATTCATGAACTTCCTTCACACACATGCACAGATTGATTTTTTGAAAGGAAAGCCAGATAATAGCATGGTGCGCACCGGTGAGACGATACAGCCAGCGCGCACTTGGCCGGCCCCTGTCGCGCTAGCCTAGGGCCTGAAAATCGTAGGAAGGATTTGTACGCCCACGGCCACCATTGTACAACTCGGTTTGCGTACCTGTATCTCTGCAGACTCTGCCATTTTGAAGACGCCTTCGGATTCACACCCGAGGGAATCCTGTCCAGATGGATCTTTCACACTGAAGATAGAATGGGCGTAGATGAGTCTACAGTCTAGCTGGGGAAGATGCGGACCCCAGCAGCCTCGGAAGCTTCGGCTTTTCAGCCTGGGACTAGTCGACTTGGGAGAGCGACGTAAATCCTGTATTGCAGCTCGTCTTCAGCTCCTGCTCCTTCTTCAGCGTATGCACATGCGCTCAATCCGAAATCCTAGCAAAACTACCACATGCACAACTCTAAAAGAAGATATTTCGCCACTTCTTCCCTGTATGTCAAAAACACAACAAAAATGACTCTACTGCAACAATGTACTAAACATCTTCACAGACTTCAGTGACAGTGATCGATCGATCAGCTGGTCGTACGACTTATGTTGTGCAGCAACGCGAGCTACAGTCAGTACAGAGGCTCGTAACAGAGCTATGCCTAATGAACTCCTAGCGCCTGCCAACCTACAATCTTTTGATTGGAGTTATAAAAATCGAGGATTTGTTGCTTGGGCCAAATATTATACAGTTTTCGGGCCCCCAACTCCCAAGTTGCAACCTCCCAGTACAGTGCAATGCAGTCTTCCACACACCAGGAAGATCACTATCATTCGTATCAAGACAAGCGCTAGCTAGCTACTAAACATGACTCGCACTGACTGACTGTGGACATGTCGACAGTGACTTCGAAAAACGGAGCACCGCGCACACCGGTATGTCACTAGTAAAAGACACAGTCTGTAGTGTAGGGCCTATGCCTATGCCATGGCTCGACTCCCTGATCCATACTACACAGACCCCATACTAGCCTTACTACTAGGCCATAGCATCACCCGCGGAGAAGTGACGTTTCGGGGCCTACACTACCTGATTAGTATAGACTTGCAGTGCATTGCGCAGCACGAGTAGACCTACTCTGTGGTCAAAGTATGATTGCTCCACCCCGAACAGTTCAACACACCAATTCCCGGATCAATCTATGCAGAGCCCGGCCTCATACTCAGCCTTTCCTCACTCCGTCAACACCATTACTGGTGTTAATTTTGGAACCAACTCCCTTTCGGGATGAACTTAGGGACACTGGAAGAGCTACCACACTGTAGTACCAGAACCAACGTGCGCAAACCAACAGCCTTCCAGCTTGGAAGGTTCAAGGATATGGTAGGACCAATGAGGGGAAGGTGAGCGTAGCGAGAATGTGCACAAGCCAACTTGGGTGGGGCAGCAATATCAGAGAGATAGAAAGGGAGAAGCCTTGCCAAAACGAATGATACAAAACCGGACGCCAATATCTAACGGTACTCCTCATGCATGGCACTATTGTGGACGAGTTGACTACGATAACAAGTAGTTTCACACGACGTACGTTTCGCCGTATTGCTAGTGACGGCTCATCAGGTGTGCAAATTTAACTCGGATACTGATCCAATAAATATAATTAAAATAGAAGAAATCACATGGAAACGAGTTATGAAGCAACTATCCACGACTGTAACAAGATATTAGGCAGTCAGAAAGTGCGACAACAGGGCACAAAACTGAAAATCAGTCATGTTACTGACACATTCAACGACCTGAGACCTACAATGTAGCTCTCGCACTACTCCAGTGCGCAAACCAACAGCCTTTCAGCTTGGAATGTTCAAGGTTATGCTAGGACCAATGAGGGGAAGGTGAGTGTAGCGAAAATGTGCACAAACTAGGTACCACGGCTACAAAGTATTACAATATTGCATTATTAACAGAACTTAACTCTGATACTGAGCCAATAAGTATCCAATATCAGACGAGGCTGAGGTTTTATGACTTCTAAAAACCTGTATAAAAACCGAAGCGCAGCCGAGGTTTTTACAACACGTATTTTATAAGTCATAAAACCGAAGGCGAGTCTCCTATTGGATTTATATCCAGCTTGGAACAGCATTTTCTGAAAGTAACACTCACTTGGAATAGGTAACAAATGAAAATACTACCGTTTCTGGCCTTTCTAATTGTTCAATTATGATCTGTTGTTTCAACAGATAGATGTAGTACTTGAAGCAATAATCTTACAACTCTGCTGAAGTACCGTGTAGTCAAAGTGAAGCCTGTGGAGATGCAGTAGTAATCTTACTACTCTGTTGCAGTACTGTGTGGTGGAATTGAAGCCTGTGGCATCCTGCGACTTCGTCTTTTACATGTTTGTAACCATACAAGTATCGGTAATAGCACATACATGTAGGGGGTCTTGAAATACGACGACTCGTACATCTACGGTTTGTACACTGCAATCAAGACAAAGGCATAGTTCCCAAATGGCACAATCAGCTTCTTGGCTCATGATGTACTCTATGACCCTAAAAATTAAGCCTGTGGCCTCTTGTGACTTTTAATTAACCTTGTAATAGCGCCTAGGGGGTCTTGAAATACTACGACTGAGTCGACTGGTACTCATTGGGTTTGTACACTGCACTGCAAGCAAGATCATGGCATAGTTCCCAAAATATTGGCAATATGAGCGTCTACTCTAACAACCCTGCAACTTTGTTTTCCTTCAGGTCAACTACCAGGGGGGGGGGGGTCGTGCAATACTCACCACGGGCACTGGTTTGGAGGGTTTGTGCACTGCAAAGGCATAGGTCCCAAATGGCAAAATAAGTTTCTACAAAGTGCCCATGCTCTCCTACTTCATCCTTTCTTCTGCCTCGAGCAATGATGATGGAGACAGGTGATGATCAGACCTCTGCTGACCTGCGGAGAAGAGAAGGAGGGTCTTTGCAACTTCAACTGCTGAGGAGCGACAAGAGCTAATAGACAAGAGGACCCCCAAAAACACCGTTATTGCTACTGATTTCTGGACGCACGCCTTTGAGCAATACAATGAAGGGAAGGAAAGTCCCCTCGAGCTAAAAGCAGCTTCAACGGCTGGTCTTGCTGGCCTTGTTTGTAACAGACTACATGTTGTTGTTGTTGTTGTTGTTGTTGTTGTTGTTGTTGTTGTTGTTGTTGTTGTTGTTGTTGTTGTTGTTGTTGTTGTTGTTGTTGTTGTTGTTGTTGTTGTTGTTGTTGTTTGGCTTTACTTAGAGTGGAGTTCCAAAACAGGCCTAAATCTAATGACAATGGTCCCACTGATAATAAGAGAAAAGAAAAAAATATAAAAATAAGCTGACAAACAGAACAGAGAAGAAGATAGTTAGATAACTAATATGAGCACGGCAGCAGGGAAAAAATCACAAGCACGGCAACCGGGAAGAAAGGAGTGAGTGAGTGAGTGAGTGAGAGAGAGAGAGAGAGAGAGAGAGAGAGAGAGAGAGAGAGAGAGAGAGAGAGAGAGAGAGAGAGAGAGAGAGAGAGAGAGAGAGAGAGAGAGAGAGAGTTGAAGGCTTCTATGCTGACGCCAGGAAAAGGGACGGTACCAAGTACACCAGGAACAGCTACTTGGCGGCCAGAGCGGCTATTCATCGACGAAGAGAACGAGGGTCTTTGCAACTTCAACTGCTGAGGAGCGACAAGAGCTAATAGACAAGAGGACCCCCAAAACACCGTTATTGCTACCGATTTCTGGACGCACGCCTTTGAGCAATACAATGAAGGGAAGGAAAGTCCCCTCGAGCTAAAAACCGCTTCAAAGGCTGATCTTGCTGGCCTTGTTGAAGGCTTCTATGCTGACGCCAGGAAAAGGGACGGTACAAAGTACACCAGGAACAGCTACTTGGTGGCCAGAGTGGCTATTCATCGACATTTGGGCAACATCCAGAATGATGTCAACTTGTACTCGTCACTGGAGTTTCAACGCTGCAATAAGCTTCTTGATGGGCTGATGAAGGAGAAGAAGCGTCAGGGAGACGAACCGTCCGTCAGGCACCAGCCAAGTATCAACGATCCAGACTGGCAGAAGCTTGATGAGTTCTTTGACGATATTCTTGAGACGAGGGACCCACGCAAGCTGACCTACTACGTTTAGTTGCACGTGACCAGCAAGTAATTAGTTCTGCTTGCGTGCAGGCGAAATCCAGTGTCGGCTAACCAAGAGTACATAACCAGGTTATGTACTCTTGGTCTAACCAAGAACGACCTCGTCCTGTCAGCTGTGGAAGGTAAGGAGGTATTTACCTTCCGCACTGATTTTATGTCGAAAACCCATCAGGGTGGCGTTGGTGGTTCATGTTTTGAGTCAGCCGGCTGTATTCAAGATAATGTCTAAGTTGCTGTGTTGAAGCTGTATTTCGGTAGGCTTAACCCCAATCTAGATTGTTTGTTCCAACGCTCTAAGGTTCCTTCTGGCTCTCTTATTTCTGACAGCGAGACGACGTAGTATGTTCGAAGTCCCCTATCACACAATCTTTTGCAGGGCTTCATGGAGTCTATTTTGAAGGCCGCTTGGCTATCACTGGAATACACAAATCATTCCGTTCGTGCCACAACTGTCGTGCATTTGAAGCAAGCCGGTGTTGATAACCGGAAAATTTGTGAAATTTCTGGGCATAGCAACCCAACATCACTGGCTTCGTATGACAAAACGAGCCCTGTCCAAGCCGTCAAGCTGTCAGAAAAAATTGATTGCCAGGAAGAATCCACTTCTTCCCCTGCTATTATGCCTGTTACCACATGCTCTGCGTCTTGTGTTGCTGCCAGTTCTTCTGCTTCTCTCACGTCATTGTCTGATTCTAGCTCTGCTTTTGTGTTCAATGCCGCTGGATTATTATTATTATTATTATTATTAGAAGCATGAAGTTGAAGACACCACTGCAGCTGTACTTATGGTTGATAAATATGGTGGTAAAGACACACCCGGCAATATGGCGGTAAACACACGCCTGCCCACACACGCTCTCTAAGCTGCAAAGTTCTGGCACAGAGCTCTCCTTCTCACCACCACACCATCAGTTCGCGCCTGGCGCCTAATCGATGCATGGTTGGCGGTATCCGACATAGCAGGCTGGTACATCAAGTAGCGCATGGCACATAGAAGATGACACAGCAACGACATAGCTCGATTGCGACGTACGTTTCGTCCCCGCTACTTCACTACTTGATGTACCAGCCTGCTATGTCGGATACCGCCAACCATGCATCGACTAGGCGCCAGGCGCGAACTGATTGTGGTGGTGGTGAGAAGGAGAGCTCTGTGCCAGAACTTTGCAGCTTAGAGAGCGTGTGTGGGCAGGCGTGTGTTTACCGCCATATTGCCGGGTGTGTCTTTACCACCATATTTACCATTATTAGAAGCTCTGTATATTCGTAAGTTAGATCTAGAACTATGTGTCCAGAAGAAGAATGTGTTGTCGTTGCAGTTGTTTTGTAGCAGACCTCATGAAAGTACTTCATGACCAATGTTTCTTGATGTGTTCAACGTGTTTGTCTACAATCAACAGCTTCAGTTTTAGAGATAGCACGTTAATCATTTCTCACTTACAATCGTACATGTATGTTGAGGTGTTGTCCCCTTCTTTTTTTTCCAAACTCTTTATACAGTTATCATGGATTAAGAGAAAGTACAACATGTTACGAGTTATGCCTGACTGTCCGCCAACGTAACCAGATCATAATATACAGTCAGCGAGTGTGACAAAAAGTCACAAACTGACGAGGAGTACTGAGAGTCTGAGACATTCGACGACCTGACCTAGCTGCAGAAATTCCACGAGGCGCAAACCAACAACCTTCTAACTACTTGGCAGGCTCGGGTTCGGGAATGTCCAAGAGGGGAAGGAAAGGGCAGAACACGAGCCAAGTCCCACGGCAACAAAAATGCCGAAAGTTACTGCTGGGGATGACGACGAAACTACTGTAGTAAGTTAGTAAGACAATTGGACAATCATACAGGTATACAGTTATGGGTCTTTCAAAATTTCCACCATTCCCTATACTATCCTGAAGAGAAGGGAAATAAAAGCGTTGGATAGATGAGAGGAAGTGACTTATGACTTGACTGCGTGAACTTGCGTCTTTGCATGCGATCTTAGATTGCGAAATTGAGTAAAAGCAAAAACAGAGTTAGGTACTAGTATACAATCATGTACAGTCATGTAAATGTACTAGTATACAATTCATGTACAGTCATGTACATGTAAATGTAAATGTACATGTAACTAAAAAAGTTACTTCTAAGTACATGTACATTTACATGTACTTGTATTGAATACTGCTGTCTGATGATCCCTGAAATGCGTGATTAAAGTTACAGCTACACAGCCTTTCGCATGTACATGTACATGTAACGTTACATGTACATGTACATGTAACGTTACATGTACATGTAACGTTACATTGATTCAATGAATCGGGCTATTGGCATTAGTCTTGTACAAAGTAAGTTGTAGTACATGTACATAGTCATTGTGTGCTGTAAAATGTCATATCTACATGTATTTAGCCCTACAACAAACCTGGGAAACTCACAAGCACTACATTTCAAAGTAGACCCACTGTGATGAAGTTGATTCTAAGTTCAGACCCACTGTGCACGTGAGGTACCTAAAATAATTACATCATTTGAAGCGCACCGTATCTCTACAATGTACATGTACATGTACATACATGTACATGTACAGTATCTACATGTACATGATCGTATGGCTTGCATACGAGTACTTGAATGATTGGAGTAGTTACATTGTGCTTACAATGTACGTGTCTCGCCCCCTGTTGGAAGCTGGTTGTAAGACTTACCACCTCACTTTCGCCGCTAGTAATAGGCACTGCATCTACCACCTTCGTATACAACAACCAGGAATGGTGGTGGTCAGGTACGGGCGAAAACTTCCATCAAGCTCTGCTACTACACGTAGTTGTGTTTCAAATATTTTCATAAACACGTATTGTATTGGTGGTGGTTACAAGGCCCAGCCGCTGTACGAACCATACCCTGCCTTTATCACAATCTACAATGTAAGTCGCTGATGACGTCTGGTTAGTCACTGTCTGAAGACTGACCTCTGATCTGAAGTGAAAACACAAGCACCAGTTTGACACGACGATCCTTTCGCCGTATAGGTAAGGACGGCTCATCAGGTGTGCATAGTTAAACTCGGGTGGAGAGCCAAAGATTTTAAGAGAACCAAGAAGCTACAAGTAGTTACGCTAAAATTGCCAGTTAGGTGTAGAACGTCAGTACCATTGGTCAGTGTCGTGCAATGCTATCGCATGACCTGATTGTAAAGTAGCTGGTGGTGTTAGTGGACATTTTAGCGGAACTTGTAGCTCCTTGGTCCTCATTTCTTCTTTGAAATTAATCCTTGCCTCTTCACCCGAGTCTAACTGCATTGACAGTGTATAAAATTAAGATAAGAACTTCAAGAAGAACTCCCGTTATCGAACTTTTTGAAATACCACCGGTCCCTTGGCCTTCGTCCTAAAGAGGTTTGACTATAATTATTTACTCACGGAAGCCTGCACATTGAAATGTGCATAACGTCATTCATTCCCTTGTTCAAGGCAGTCTGAGCGCATTGCACCGTCCAAAAGTACGAGTATATGCAGTACAGCATAATAACTTAGAAAAGGTACACGGTACCATGGACCTGGAGCACTGTAGAACTCGAGAAACTCCACTATGTATTGTTCAGTGAACCAAGAACACGGGCGACGATGGTCCAGTCCGGAAAATAGGAAAACCGGAGGCCTGAAGTGACTTTCTTGGGATCCCGAGCTTATAAAAATATAGTGTGATAGTCTTATGGAAACTCCACGGCATAAGATGACAGAAATAGCACACGAAACCTTTAAAGGGGAAGTATACCCTAAAATCAAATTTTCACCAGTTGTAGTCTTCTGGGTGCTGAGTCGAATGGTCTTGGTCCGAGGAAGCTGCGACGCTCCCTTCCTTCTTTTTTCCCAATCGAACCCGCGCACTTCCACCGAAACTGGGTGACTGCGCCCTACTAGATGGGGATTTGTATGCAAAATGTCACTAAAAGTGCTATGTCGTTCTTATAAAAACACGGATGACCGCGATTGGCCCATATGTTGTAGTCTTTTGGACGCTGAGTCGACTGGTTTTGGTCCGAAACGACTGCGATGCAGCGTTCCTCCTTTATTCCCAATCGAACATGGTCGAACAAGCGGTCACGTGCTCCTGGGTGCCCAAATCACCTGGTCACCGCGCCAGCAGGCGACAACTTTCACACCAAGGTTCAACTCGAGTTAAACTCGAGTGACAGGACTGCACCCAAAAAAGGTCAAACAGGCTAGTAAGTTGTACCCTGCAGGCACAGTGACCAGGTGACTGGTGTACGCAGGAGCACGTGACCGCTTGTTCAACCAGGAGGAAGGGAGCGTCTCAGCTTTCTCGGACCAAGACCATTCGACTCAGCACCCCGAAGACTACAACTGGTGAAAATTTGATTTTAGGGTATACTTCCCCTTTAACTCAAAACACTAAGACTTACTTGATGCATGATAGAAGATTGAGAAGAGGGCAGCAGCAGGAGTAGACGTGAACGATTGTCATTTTGCAAAAAAATGCTTGGAATTCAATGCAGAAAGCTCAAGAATCTACATTGCAGAACTCAACGTAGACGCTTTTGTCTTCTTAAAAAGAAGAAAAAAAGAAGATAAATTGGTGGAAAGAAAATGAAGAAAGACAGTATGGACTATGGACTCGGATGGGGAGGCAAAGATTATTTAAAATTTTAGAGCAAAGAAAAGGACCAAGGAACTACAACTACTGGAGGTGTTTGTGGACATGCTAGGGGAACTTGCAGTTCCTTGGTCCTTTTCTCTGCTATAGGCAGAAAGTACTTGAAGCCTCATTGTGATGCGTCCTATAAACCTTCATATCCAGACTAAACGGGGATACCAGTTCATTTCATAGTATAAATGCAACCTGCTACATGTCAACGGCAAACATACTTGTACGGCTTCAAAACTCAGTAAAATGATTTACGAGCATGCACCTGTGTGCTGGGTGAAGGTCGGAATCAACATGGCGTTCCATGCGTGAAGTTGAGGAATCGGACCTTCATATCTTCAGTATGCGTAGCATTAGTCTGACACGATCACAAAGAGTCACCCCAGTCAGTACTCGTAGTCAAGCTGGGAGTAGAGTGAATGATGTGTTGGCATAGTGCAGGCCAGCTTGGATTCTCACCTTCTCCGGTATTCCCGTCCATCGATACTCCCACGATTCTCCAGCTTGTCTGCACTGCATTGTGAACACCCGCGCATTGAAATCGATGACCATGGTGAATTCCACTTCGTTCTTCCAAGCCCTGGCCTCGGCACCAGTAGCGCAGCCAGAACCGATGAGAAGTCCACTCGAGCCTACTCCACGGAGACTACCCACACCCCCCACCAATATATTTGAGTCACTGTCTGCGACGATGCCACATAACGGAAACTGGCCCTTTTCGACCTTTGCTAGGTCGCTCCTAAACACAAGTCGTACCCGGTGAATTCCCGCCTGAAACAGGGTAGAGTATCCACTTCTTTGTTTACCGGTTCGCTCTGGACATTTGAGCACCGTGTGGTTGGCAGTGAGCTGTAGACTGGGTTCACATTTCTGTTGATCGAATCGAATGGCAGGCAGAACTGATAGACGTTTTCTCTGACCTAGATTGAACTCATCAAACTTTGCGGTGACAGTGTACACTCCTGGTGTTTCCACTTGGCACTGCCACACGCCTGGCCTAGTTAGCTCAGCTGATGTGGCTGCTGAAGCAGGTTCAGAATGACCACAAGGAGAGATAGGCGCAGCAGCGGCATCTAGGTCCTCCGGCCCAGCAAGGTCGATGGATACCCTCTGGTAGAGTGACGCAATGTCTGCCTTGCTCCCGTCAGCAAGTATCACCGATACTGGAAATTGTTGTCCAGCAATAGCAGTTTCTGGACTGCAAACCTTGGATGCAGGTAGGTCTACTTCACCAGCATCACACACAGATCCAATATTACTTATATCCTCACCAGTCACGTGGTCTGTGAGGTTGATGCACAAAATCTCGCACCTACTACTCACATCTGTGACATCTTCAGTAGCAGTGGATGCGATCTCTTCAGCCTTGCGCATCACCCATGGTGCAACACGGACTGCATCGTAATCTCCATCACAACTGACAGCAATCGACTGAAGCCGATCTAGTGCCGTCACGCATTCAGACAGAGCGGACCTGTGCTTTTCGATGGGAAGACACTTCTGCCATTGAAGCTGATCGATATCATCCAGAAGTTTGGCCTCCTGCAGCTTGAGCAGCTCGATCTTCCTTGCGATCTCCTCGGTTACTTGTTTCGAAAGTTCAGCTGCTTGATCTTTGATGCCGTTCGTTGTGGCTTCCAGTGCTTCCAGCTTCTGAGTGATGCTTGCACGGCAGTTGCCATGGATGGATTCACTGCACTGCTTCTGCATCTTCTCTCTGCTCTCCTTGCCTGCTTCTTGTATTGAGGTGAGCACTTCGCTGTGTTCAGTGTGTGCAGACAACTTCAAGCACAAACTGCAGGCTACATCGTCACATTGCCGGCAGTAGTGTGTGACGTGTTGGGTCAGGTGCACTGGACATAGCCTGCTCCGTACACTGCCAGAACTAAAACCTGCTGTTGCGGCTGCCACTGAAGCAACTTCACTGCTTTCATCTCTCCTGCTCGCAAGGACAACATGATGAGTTGCATACTTTCTCTTCTTGATGTGGGAAGCAGCATGGTCCTCGCACAGATCATGTGAGCAATCTAGGCATATGCTAGTAGCTGCTGTGTCGTTGGCGCAGAAATCGCACGTTGTTTGCTCGCATTCCACCAAATCCTGCTGCCCAGAATCATTTCGGCCGGCAGCAGCAGCAGCTCTTGCTACCGAAGGTCTACACGTGGGTAGAGTGTGGAGGTGGCTTCTTCCCTGACCCGGCGAGGGAGTGATAACTTGGCACAGGGGGCACTTGATGCTGTTGTCTTCTGGCCGAATAAGTTGCGGCACGCAGCCAGCGCAAGCAGAATGCAAACACAGGAGGAGTTTGTAGCGTTCATTCAACACTGATTGACACGAGGAGCACTCCAAACTCGACGCCATAACCGCCAACAGCTTTGTCCTAGATCCTGGGTCCCCGTTGAGATACAAGTCCGAGAAAAACTACTTACTAGTACCGGTACAATGATTGATTATGTAGTGGTAATCGTATCGGCAAAAAGACTTTGTACGACTCGGAGTGCTCGTAGGTCTACTAGCTCGAGTCGTAGTGGCAAGACAAAGTGTTCTTGGTTGTTTGTGTATTCGTACATGATCGGACTTCGCTAGAGTATTTTTTCACCGCTAGCTAGCTAGATAGCTAGCTAGCTAGCGGTGAAAAATACTTTCTGGAAAATGTTTTACTAGGCCTAGCTAGGGCCGGCCGGCCGGCCGTGGGGGCCACATGCACATGCATGGCGGTTAGCCTTCTTTTTATTTTAAAATTATTCATTTATTTCTGCACCTCGTAGCGCGTGTCAAGAAAGAGGAGAGGGTGAGCTGAGACCAACCACGGAAGAAGAGAAAAAATGAAAATGAAAAGCACGTACACAAAAGGGGAAGGGATTAGCAACTTTTTAAAAGTAATACTGATACCGTATTTATTAACCGCAATCAGTAATACAAGCTGGATCGACATTTATGTACACTGTATTCATGTATTGTAAAACTGTGTTTATTATTATTAATATTGAAAAGGCGACGAGGAGACAAAAACTTTATTAATGCGATTAATAGTATAAGTGAAGCGGACATTACAAAATGATGAATGAGAATGAATGATTAGGAACAACCATTTTAGATACATGTATTCTCATTCATCATTTTGTAATGTCCGCTTCACTTATACTATTAATCGCATTATTATTATTATTGCAAATAACGCTGAGTAATTACAACAATGCATAAAAACCAGCATTTGCTTCCGGGAAGGATTCACAAACATAAGACAAAAACACCATGGCTCAATGTAACTGCACATACGAAAAGCAGCTTCTATTGTCAAGTTCGAGTGGCAATGTCAGAAAGACGGTAGACTGTTCGTGCACGATGTTCACCCTGCAGGGGATAAGTCAAGGACGCGGCTCGGCAGAGGAAGATGAGTGCCGCGGGGTGCCATTCCACCGTGACTTATCCCCTGCCAACTGCCGCAGCTGATTAAGGCCTCTAAGCGTGCCCAGGCGAATGCCGAGTCGGGCTAGGCAGTCCTGAGAAAGAGCTGAGAGGAGAGTTGTCCTGGGTCGGCCCAGTCGACCGCGCAGGCTCGCCGTGGCTGAAAACTCGAACACGCGCTGTGGGGGAGAGCTCTTCTGCATTCTCAGTACGTGACCAAGGAACTCCCAACGCCGTTGGTCAATCTCGAGTGAAACGGATACCGTAACCATTGGGCATACCGACCTTACTAACTACATAACAACTCGACGACGCAAAGCAACAGACCACCCAACTTGGGAGGCTTACATGTACGTTAACGGTAATAAATAATAGAAGGGGAAGCTGAGTGAAGACTAACGCGTGCATGCGTGGCAATCAGCTCTAGCACGTCTTGGATGCGCACTCCAACAGCCTTCCAGCTTGGAAGGTTCTACAGTAAAGGAAATAACATACTAGGAGGGGAAGGCGAGCACAACCATGAGCATGACAAGCACGAGCCGAAAGTCTCAGTTGTAAAGGATGTTGGCGGATGTATATGCATGTCGAAGACGATACTGGCAAGTGGCAACACCATCAGACACAACGGTCAAACCACAATTCAAGGACGCATAGCAACATACGGCATTACCACACAACTTGTGTGGCTCTAAAGATTCAAAGATCGATTGGAGGGGAAGCTAAGCGAACATGAATTGTGAAGAACTGAACGCCTCAGTATAACGATAACAGTACAGTACTTCAACTTAATTCGTACTTCGACCAAGACAATTCAGATGGACAAATAATTTGAAATACAGTCGACTTTGCGTATAACGACACTCAGCGGGGCATCAGAAAAGTGTCCTTTTTCGCGAAGTGTCCTTATAACCGAAGTCTCATTATAATTATGTGTTACAGTGGGATGGGACTTTGCTCTGGGCATGGGAATTCTGTCGTTATTCGCGAATTGTCGTTATATCCGCAGTCGTTATTAGCGAAGTAATTGGCTGTAAGCAGCAGTAACAACTTGTCTTTAGTTTTTTTAATGCATTATTCGGTTCTTTGGGAAAAGGTTGGAGCACGGCCCTGGGCAAAATAAACACAATAATTATTACGAGTGCAACCTCAACAGCACCGGAAGAAAAACGAGCAAAAATGGCTGTGAAAACAGTCGAGAGAGCAAAAATGGCTGTGAAAACAGTCTAGTACTACCGGTACAGACTAATGTCATAAAATGGCTGTAAATAGAGTTTCACTCGAAAACACCGCCATTCCGGCAACAGGCTCTCAGCTGCACCAAATAAATAAATAACTTTGCCAATATTTCGCCCATTGGGCATCATCAGGGCATTGAGGAAGGGGAGGCCAAATTACGAAATATAAAGACAAATAATGCAGGCAGATGAATGTTCTAGAACTAACACATCATGGTGACACAATTGGCAAGGCCAGCAAAGTAAACAAACATCACTTGTAAGGTGACCTAAACAAAACGAAAGATGAGAAAACTCACACATACGCACAGACACAATTTGGCAAGAAAACTAACACTAACACTAACACTAAAGTTTACAATCATCACCTGTAAGGTGACCTAAACAGAAGAAAGAAGACTAGTAAGACTATCACAGCACGTACAAGAACACTTTCAAGTGTGGGAATGCTAAAGGCGATCTATGTATATGACAGCGGTGTATGTGCAAAGTATGTGTATGTGCTGTGTCAGGTGGTAAAGTCCAGTGGTAGTTCGAGAAGATGGGTGTCGATTCCAGTGACGATCCGGTGACATCCAATCAGTCAATTAGGCGCCAGCCGTCATCGCAATTGACTGCTGGTTTGCGCTTCCTTATCTCGATAGCTTCAAGCAGTTTCCTTGATGGTAGCGAAGCCTCCCTGCCGAGAATCTTTGCCTGGTGGAAGGGCAGAAAGTTGGAAGACTTTAAAGATTCTCGATGCTGGGTACGATAGTGGAAGCCCCAGGGAGCCTTCGCCACCATCGCCCTTGCCTCTCGGTAGTGCTCAGCGAATCGGTCCCTCACCGGCCGCTCGGTCTCACCAACGTACAATTCCGCACACAACGTGCAAGACATACAATAGACAACACCTTTGACTAAACACTGATTAGCCCCATCCCTCACACAAACAAGTCAACAAAGAGGCATCTTTGGATTGAGGAGTGCTGGTTTCGAAACAACTGGTTTGAAACTCAAAGTAGAGCTGGTGTTAGCTCAGAGCAGAGCTGCTGTTAGCTCAGAGCAGAGCTGCTGTTAGCTCAAAGTAGAGCTGCTGTTAGCTCAAAGTAGAGCTGCGGTTAGCTCAAAGTAGAGCTGCTGTTAGCTCAAAGTAGAGCTGCGGTTAGCTCAAAGTAGAGCTGCGGTTAGCTCAAAGTAGAGCTGCTGTTAGCTCAAGGTAGAGCTGCTGTTAGCTCAAAGTAGAGCTGCTGTTAGCTCAAAGTAGAGCTGCGGTTAGCTCAAAGTAGAGCTGCGGTTAGCTCAAAGTAGAGCTGCTGTTAGCTCAAAGTAGAGCTGCTGTTAGCTCAAAGTAGAGCTGCGGTTAGCTCAAAGTAGAGCTGCTGTTAGCTCAAAGTAGAGCTGCTGTTAGCTCAAAGTAGAGCTGCTGTTAGCTCAACGTAGAGCTGCAATGCTAAATGGATGTAATATAGCGCAAGGCAGAGCCGCAGCAAATAGCTAGATAACACCAGTTGTGAGAGTGGACCCGATTAGTGGGTACGATAATTATGATGGTGTGAATAAGTTGGATAGGGAGGGATGGTGGGAAAAGAAACACTGCTGAAGCACGATCCGTTGTCTGGAAGAGCACAACAGGGCAAGCAAGATTTGTTTTTCTTTTCCGCAAAATGGGCTGGTGCCATTTGTGATTACGCAGCAAAACAAAGCGCATGACGTCAGTCTTGAATGCAGTACAAAGCAATGCAGTGCAGTGTGTGCGCTAGTTCGGATTGTTGCTAACAAGTACTAGCACAGCTAGTACACCATTAGCCCCATCCCTCACACAAACAAGTCAACAAAGAGGCATCTTTGGATTGAGGAGTGCTGGTTTCGAAACAACTGGTTTGAAGCTCAAAGTAGAGCTGGTGTTAGCTCAGAGCAGAGCTGCTGTTAGCTCAGAGCAGAGCTGCTGTTAGCTCAAAGTAGAGCTGCTGTTAGCTCAAAGTAGAGCTGCGGTTAGCTCAAAGTAGAGCTGCTGTTAGCTCAAAGTAGAGCTGCGGTTAGCTCAAAGTAGAGCTGCGGTTAGCTCAAAGTAGAGCTGCTGTTAGCTCAAGGTAGAGCTGCTGTTAGCTCAAAGTAGAGCTGCTGTTAGCTCAAAGTAGAGCTGCGGTTAGCTCAAAGTAGAGCTGCGGTTAGCTCAAAGTAGAGCTGCTGTTAGCTCAAAGTAGAGCTGCTGTTAGCTCAAAGTAGAGCTGCGGTTAGCTCAAAGTAGAGCTGCTGTTAGCTCAAAGTAGAGCTGCTGTTAGCTCAAAGTAGAGCTGCTGTTAGCTCAACGTAGAGCTGCAATGCTAAATGGATGTAATATAGCGCAAGGCAGAGCCGCAGCAAATAGCTAGATAACACCAGTTGTGAGAGTGGACCCATGAAACCAGCACTCCGTTAGCTAAGCACTATTGACGCACAGCAAGGGTCAATTTATGTCAGCACAGGCAAGCATTGTGCAGCTAGAGTTCAGTAGCTCATTACTCACCCGAGTTGGGGATCATGGCATCCATGGCACGGCAGCAAGCCGGGACGATAGCTGGCGCTTAGCGCTTGTTGTAGTCCGGATGTAGCATAGACACGCATCGCTCTTTCCACTGACCTGCCACTCGGAAGAAGGAGTCGGGGCACTAGCCATAGCAGCGGTGGTGGCTGCACCAATGTGGACCGAATGCCCGGAGTAGTTCGACTGGGATGGTACACCGGCCGCAGCGACAAGAGACCATACTGTTACTGTGAATGACTGCCTGGTCAGCTGCTGTCTGTTCGAGAGTACGAACAAGAGTTGCTCTGGTCCCTCGCGACGAGTGACAAATGGGTAGCTAACAATGGCACGGACCGGGCAGTACGGCGGTACAGACGGGCCAATGTCACCAGTAACGCCTTTACCGAATGGGTCCGTCTTGGATGAAAGCAGGAAGAGTTGCAGGCGTCCGTCACCAGGGGAGCTAGTACAGCCCCGTGTGATGCCATTAGTGAATTCAGCACACCGAAGAAATCCAAAGAAGCAGCATGGCGGCTTGGTAGAGCAGCTTGTCATGGCTATTCAGGATACTACTTTTCCGGCGTGCATCCGTCAGGTGTCGTAGGATTGGCATAGTTATAGGAAGGCGAGGGGTGAGTACAGCCGTACCATGGCATCGCTGGATGCCCTTCAACACCCTCTCCAGAAGCCACGCATCTACTAAGGGGCCGGCAAACCCATTCTCAAGGTGGGCTTTATGCACCGCACTCGCATACACAGATACAGTTCAGGGCACGCTGATCATAGTTCACGCATGAATGTGTGTCCAGGAACGATGACTCGGGCAGCAAAAGTGAGCTTCCCCAGGAGGGACTCGAGTTGACGCTGGCCGATGCTGCGCTCGTTGATAGTAGCCATGAGTAGCGCACGGATCTCGGACAGCTTGTCCTCTGGTAGCCGCAGTCTAGGAAAATACCAAGGAAGGTCAATGATGGTGATGGCCCTTCGAGCTGGGATGGAGCAAAGAGGAGTGCCGAGATACGTGAATGCCCGGAGGGGGATGGTGAGTTGCTGGTTGGCTGCAGCCAAACCAGTGGAGATATCGAGAAAGTCATCGAGGTAATGAAGCCGGTGATCTATAGCAAACTCGTGCTGCATGATCCAGTTGACTGCTGTGGCTACTGAGTCAAAGACGGCTGGGCTGGAGCGGAGGCCGAAAGGCAGAAAGCGCTCGTAGTAGTAGGAGCCTTCCCAGCGAAGTCCTGACGGCGGACTGGGATCTGCCGAAATGCACTGTGTACGTCGAGCTTGGACAAATACACAGGCTGTGGGCATGACATGATGATGTTGATCGCGTTGTCAATGCTCGCGTAGTGCAGAGAGAGCGGCTCGGCAGGAATGCTGTCGTTCGCGCCGGTGCCTTCCGGACTAGACAGATGGTGGATCATTCGCAGCTTGCCGTTCTTTTTGGGGATGGCACCAATACCAGAGCGGCGCATGAACTGAAATGGAGGTGACGGAAATGGGCCTGTGGTCTCGCTGCGGGCGCAGGAAGCAGCTAATTGCTCGGATATAAATGCCGAGTGAGTGAAAGCCAAGGGTAGAATATTAGAGAAAACCGAAATGTCGTGTTGGCCGGCAGATCCAAGAGTAAAGCCACGGCGCAGGCCATGGAGAACATACGCAACACATTATGATATGAGTGGTTACGTAACAGGCGGGCAAAGTGGTCAGCTAGCAGTGTGGTGTCTGCAGAGTGTATAGGAAAGAAGCTACGTACCGAGTCAAGCTATTCAGTAGCCATTCTGCTAGGAGCGGCGGGGTGGCCGATTGGCTCCGCGCTGCTGCTGGTTGCACATGATGCATGGGTGGTCCTTGCCACACTGGCTGCAGGTGTGGGAGAAGCGGCACGACGACGAAGAACAGCGACCTCCATTGAAGTTGCGGCAGATTTCTTGGCCGTCGCTGGTATGGTTGCGACCACTGGAGGTAAATGCTGCTGGCTTGGGGACGAAAAGGACACAAACCGCCCCTGGATGGGCCGTCTTACATTGAGCGCATTTTGGGTGTGCATGGCCTGTGACAGCTATCTGCCATAGGTTCACGTCGATGGTGTCCAACCTCTTCGTGCCTGGTTACTGGGCCACGAGCAGCCGCAGCTGGCGGTCGTACTCTAGCCACGCGCTTGGGAAGAACTGGCAGTTAGCAGTCAGGATCAACTGCTGGTACGCAATCAGTTCAGCAGTGCGGTGTAGGGCAGCAGCCGTGATAGCAGACATGTATGTGGTCCATGCCTCGAGCCGGGTAGCTACATGTATAATTATCGTGAACCTTGCGACGCACCTGCTTCGCGTACGGTCATCCGACTCAACGATATTTAGCTGGCTATCGTTATTCGGGCTGTGAACCAGCCGGAATGTTGGGCCGGAAGTGTGCAAGAATTTCAAGCAACAAACTTGAAAATCTACGAACTCCCCTCGCAAGATACGTTCTTGCACAGCCTTGGGCACAGCTGGTGCAAGTGGCTGATCGGGTGGGTTACAGGAGCTTGGCCTGGCGTAGTGGCGGCAGCAGCCGCATTGCCTTGGCCTTGGGTGAGGAGCGGTACAATGCTCTCCGATGATAATAAAATGGCGGCCGACAAAGCCGACTACACCTCGTCACGTAGATCTACGGGAGCGCAGAGATCCGTTGAGCCCGCGTCACCTGAGCTGGCGGAGGAGGCATTGGTGCAAGTCGGGCTTCTGGGCTCGCGAGCCGTGTCCGCACTGTCAGTGTCATGTTGCTGGTTCTCCTGGCCGGAGCAGACCTCACTACCAAGGGCTAGTTGTGCCAGCAAACGGCCCTGTAAAATACTTTTACTAAGTTTCCTTTCGGATTCAAGCCGCGCTGAGAAGGCTCGCCGCGGGGGCTTGGCAAGGCATTGCCTTGACAGTGTCGATAGTTAGGTCAGACATACTGAAGAAATACAGTGTCGAGGTGACACTCGGGCTGGCAGCAAAGCTACGAAAGGAAAAGAAACACTGCTGAAGCACGATCCGTTGTCTGGAAGAGCACAACAGGGCAAGCAAGATTTGTTTTTCTTTTCCGCAAAATGGGCTGGTGCCATTTGTGATTACGCAGCAAAACAAAGCGCATGACGTCAGTCTTGAATGCAGTACAAAGCAATGCAGTGCAGTGTGTGCGCTAGTTCGGATTGTTGCTAACAAGTACTAGCACAGCTAGTACACCACTATCCACCATACTCGCATTACATGCACGACACTCCATTGGTCGACCTTTCCCTCTCTTCACCTCCGATCGCTGCTTCTCACGGGGACACACACGTACAGCACTCGACGATCGGACCAACATATCCTTCAAAGAAGGACCAGACACAAAGACAACACGAACATGCGGACTGAACTTTCGAACACGTCGTGAGACACGAGCGGCAAGTGAGTCGTTGATGAAGGGCAGTTTGATGACTGACTTGAATTGGTTGTGTCTGCGCTTGCTGTCACGCTGCTGTTGTTGAGACGGGTGTGTATCTTGTCTCTTCCCCTTGGCTGTTCGTCGTGCTGCGTTTATCTCGGTGCGTGGATAGTCATTTCTCTCGAGCAACTCTTCAATTATGGACATGCTCCTGTCTTCCGCTTCCGGTGTTGACGAGTTACGGATAGCTCGAGAGAATTGGTTAGTTGCAACAGCTCTTTTACACGACCAGGGGAGACATGATTCGAACATTCCTATAGATGAGAGCATTTCGGCCGCTATTACCAAGCTAGAGCAGCATAAAGATGATGTCGACATGCTTGGATTGACGGTTGCGGATGTACAGCTGATGTTGCAGTATGTTCTGTCAAACAACTACTTCGAGTTCAATAGTAAACAGTACCGTCAGAAGCGTGGAATTGCGATGGGGAACCATCTGGCACCTCCGCTGGCCATCCTCTTCATGGATGCGCTTGAACAGAAGGCCCTCTCGACAGCTACAGTGAAGCCAGATCTCTACAAGCGATATATCGACGACTGCATACTACTGTGGAGACATGGCTGGAAAGGTTAAACAGCACTTCTGGATCACTTCAACGGACAGCACACTACTATCAAATTCACAATGGAACACTCGGTCAACGAAACTCAGTCAGTGAACTTCCTGGATCTAGCGCTGTCTGTGCGTGGAAACAGCATAGAGTGGGAGCTCTATGTTAAGCCTTCCCACAGTGGTGTCCACCTGTCTTATGAATCATGTCTCCCCTGGTCGTGTAAAAGAGCTGTTGCAACTAACCAATTCTCTCGAGCTATCCGTAACTCGTCAACACCGGAAGCGGAAGACAGGAGCATGTCCATAATTGAAGAGTTGCTCGAGAGAAATGACTATCCACGCACCGAGATAAACGCAGCACGACGAACAGCCAAGGGGAAGAGACAAGATACACACCCGTCTCAACAACAGCAGCGTGACAGCAAGCGCAGACACAACCAATTCAAGTCAGTCATCAAACTGCCCTTCATCAACGACTCACTTGCCGCTCGTGTCTCACGACGTGTTCGAAAGTTCAGTCCGCATGTTCGTGTTGTCTTTGTGTCTGGTCCTTCTTTGAAGGATATGTTGGTCCGATCGTCGAGTGCTGTACGTGTGTGTCCCCGTGAGAAGCAGCGATCGGAGGTGAAGAGAGGGAGAGGTCGACCAATGGAGTGTCGTGCATGTGATGCGAGTATGGTGGATAGTCAGTGTTTAGTCAAAGGTGTTGTCTATTGTATGTCTTGCACGTTGTGTGCGGAATTGTACGTTGGTGAGACCGAGCGGCCGGTGAGGGACCGATTCGCTGAGCACTACCGAGAGGCAAGGGCGATGGTGGCGAAGGCTCCCTGGGGCTTCCACTATCGTACCCAGCATCGAGAATCTTTAAAGTCTTCCAACTTTCTGCCCTTCCACCAGGCAAAGATTCTCGGCAGGGAGGCTTCGCTACCATCAAGGAAATTGCTTGAAGCTATCGAGATAAGGAAGCGCAAACCAGCAGTCAATTGCGATGACGGCTGGCGCCTAATTGACTGATTGGATGTCACCGGATCGTCACTGGAATCGACACCCATCTCCTCGAACTACCACTGAACTTTACCACCTGACACAGCACATACACATACTTTGCACATACACCGCTGTCATATACATAGATCGCCTTTAGCATTCCCACACTTGAAAGTGTTCTTGTACGTGCTGTGATAGTCTTACTAGTCTTCTTTCTTCTGTTTAGGTCACCTTACAGGTGATGATTGTAAACTTTAGTGTTAGTGTTAGTGTTAGTTTTCTTGCCAAATTGTGTCTGTGCGTATGTGTGAGTTTTCTCATCTTTCGTTTTGTTTAGGTCACCTTAGTTTGCTGGCCTTGCCAATTGTGTCACCATGATGTGTTAGTTCTAGAACATTCATCTGCCTGCATTATTTGTCTTTATATTTCGTAATTTGGCCTCCCCTTCCTCAATGCCCTGATGATGCCCAATGGGCGAAATATTGGCAAAGTTATTTATTTATTTGGTTCAGCTGAGAGCCTGTTGCCGGAATGGCGGTGTTTTCGAGTGCAAGGAATACGCTGCAATGGAGTTTGGGAATTCTGAAGAAACGTTTTAAATAGAGTTTAATGTAAATAATAACAATTGTACTTCCAAATGTACAGCTACGATGTACTTAGTACAGTCATGTCAAAAACCGGCCTTGGACACCGAACACAACTGCCTCAGGACCGGATAGCCGCTTCAGCCACCACCCTCACTTGTCTTTAGTTTCCATCGTGAATGCTGGTGCTTTAACTCTACATCTACATCTACGTGTACAGTCATGTATACATGTGCACTTGTGAGGCTTTCTTCCTACCGTATTATTAAATATTCACTTTAGCCAATACAATGTACATGTAGTATGTCATGTACATGTACATGTATCCTCACACCCGGTCACTAGTCGACACCGATCGTCGACTGTAGAGCGACTAGTATTACGCTCCCGGCCTCGGCTTAGTTGAGCTCTCTTTCTGGTTAGCCCTCGTGCAAAGCTCGCTGTGTTTATCCCAGTTTCCAATTCGACTTAGAGTATTCTGACGTTGTCGCTTTGAGCCTGTTTTTTTTTTTTTTTTTTTTTTTTACTATGTTCACATTCCCAGCTCGAAAATAATAAAGAAAGACAATTATACTGAGACGAACGTGACAACTATTGAGCAGGGGCTGCACCGAGACGCAGCAGTGATGGTGGGGCATTGATGGCTCTGCCGACCTGAGGTCTCGGCATCACGGCCAAAACACGCACCAAAAACAAAAGATAGAGCTGTACGAGTCAGCAAAATGAAAAGAAAGGAAGGGTTAACATCAGCGAGTGTGCGGGAGAAACTGTGAGACTATTAACAAATTACAAGGGCTGTTACTGAGAGGAGCATCATCATGGCTGATCATGGCGAGTCGGTTTTCTGAGCCAGTTGTGGTGCATAGATAGGGATAGAGGAGAACGACGAGAGCATCATCATAGCGAGTCGACCGCCCAGAGCCAGTTTGTGCTTCGCAGATGGCGATAAACATTAGTTTTGAATGCTTGCATTCCCTTGCTGTGGGGAGGCTGGGACAGAAGAGCGGCGGGGAGGGAGTTCCAGTCACTAATACTGCAGTGTGGGAACGAGCGCTTTAATGCCAGCGGGACAGATGCAAGCAGCTGGTGTTGGAGCTGGTGGTCATGGCCAATGACGCTACCATGCTCGCTGCGAGTTCTGGGGCTGGATGAGGGGAAATAGCGCGGTGGCAAAACAGAGAGCAGCTGCGGAGGGCCAGGCAGGTAATGCAGCTTGTATAGGCAGGCAAGCGAGGCAACAGTACGACGGATGGCCAGGCTAGGTAATAGTGCACCTGGACCGATGATTCGCAGAGCACAGCGTTGGATATGATCCAGGCGTTGCAGGTAGCTGGGCGGAGCACCTATCCAGATGAGGGGGGCATACTCCATAACTGGTCGAACAAATGCCTTGTATACTGTGGTGCGGCCGGCTGGAGAGAGAATGTGCGCTGCACGGCGCAGGAAGCCCAGGCGTTGTTTGGCTCGAGTGGCAACCTTCCGGAGATGAGTGCTGAATGACAGCTTCGAGTCAAAGGTCACTCCAAGTAAAGAGAGAGCCTTCTCCTCAAGGACAGGAGTGCCGCCGAAGACAATGCGAGGCAAATTGATGGGGGTTCTGCGGAGAGTGGCGGTCATGGCTTGGGACTTCGACGGTTCGAAGGAGATGCGCCATCTGCGGCCCCACTGATGCAAGCGATCAACAGAAGTCTGGAGGCTCAATGCTGCGTCGGCTGGGGAGGTGTCGAGGGATATCAGGCTGTACAAGGTAGTATCGTCGGCGTACGCCTCTAGGTGGGCTCCGGGTGACAGGGTCTCTGAGGCGTCGTTCACGTAAATCAGGAAGAGTGTAGGGCCGAGTATGCTCCCTTGGGGAACTCCTGCTGATATGGTATACAGCGATGAGGTTTGGCCGCCCACCAAGCATTGAATGGACCGTCCACCTAGGTAGGAAGAGAGCCAGGTATGCAGGGGGCCGCCAATGCCAAGATGGCGGACTTTGTGGAGGAGGCCAGCATGGGACACACGGTCGAATGCTCCGGCAATATCCACGGCTAGAATACGTGCTGCACCGCCTCGGCCGACGGCTGTGATCCAGGCGTGGTGTAGAGCCTGTAGCGCATCTGAGGTCCCGAGGCGGCGACGAAACCCGAACTGGTGGGGTGTCAGGAGTTTGTAACGCTCAAGGTGATTCATGAGCTGACGATTGATAACGCTCTCCATGATCTTAGAGATTATGCTCAGCAGTGAAACTGGACGATAATTCCTTAGGGCGGATCGTGAAGATCGCTTGTGGATTGGAACCACGCTGGCAGTCTTCCACATTTGTGGCTGGACTCCGTGCTGGAAGCAAAGAGCAAAGAGCTGACACAGTGGCTTGGCAAGTTCTCTGGCGCATTCCTTCAAGACACGAGCGGAAATACCGTCGGGTCCAGTCGCCTTTGAGGCATCCAGGCGAGCTAAAAGCCGGTGGACTGCATCCGGGCGAAAGTGGACTGTCGTTAGTGCAGGTGCATCAGCGAATGCCGTGTCCGGTAAGTCCATCGTGGTAAGGTCGCGGCCTTGCACACTGCACTTGCGGGAAAAGAAACGTGCGAAAGCCTCCGATTTCTCATAGCTTGTGGCCCTCTCGCAACCTTCACTATCAACCAGCAGGGGAATGTCAGTGTTCCGACCCTCGCCACAAGCGCACTTTAGCTTCGTCCACCATTCCTTCTCCTTCAGGGACCCATTCGACAAGCTATGTCTGAGGCTGTTCTCTTTGGAAACTCTAGATCTAGCAAGGACTGCGATAGCATTGTTTACAGAACGGGTAAACTCATGTTTCAGTGCAAAATCGTGAGGGTGCTTCCTCCAAGTGCGCCAGCGTTTGTCCTTCTCCTTCATGGCGGCTGCACACTCAGGTGTCCACCATTTCGGATCTGTTGACTTCACTGTCAGTGTCTTGGACGGAACGAACTGGGAAACGGCGTTCATGATTGTGGCAGTAACGTGCTCACACGAAGTTTCTGGGTTGGCAGTAATGACGGTTGACCAATCAACCTGGCGGAAAAAGGATCGGAGGCGGTTCCAGTCTGCCTTTTCATAGCGCCAGACAGTTCGTTGCACCGCCGCTTCATGGGTAGGAAGAACACCTGTGAAGTCCGAAAGAATTACAGCGTGGTCAGATCGACCAATAGGGGACATTATCTGCGTGGTCACTGGAGAGTTGAACGTGGACATCACCAGGTCGAGTGTGTTATCCCCGCGAGTAGGACTCTGAACGTGCTGCGTGAGAAAGTGGGCTGTGCATGTGTCTTCGAGGGCTTCCCCCGCAGGTGTGGTCTTCGAGCTATGGAGCCAATTGCGGTTATGCACGTTAAAATCACCGGCGAGTATGAGGTTGGCACCAAGTGCACGAGCAGAGGGAAGGATGTCATCGAGATGGTTAATGAGCGTAAGGTCACTGGGCCCCGTCGAACCTGGCCTGTAAGCAGCGCCCAAGACTATCTTTTGTCCAGGGGACAATTGAATGGATAGCCAAATGAGTTCGTGATGTGGAGAAAATAACTCATCAATTACCATGGCTGGGAGTGTAGATCTGATCCATACGGCCACTCCGCCACCGCGTGCTGTTCGATCCAGCCGGAAGGTGGTGTAGCCAGGGAATGTGGAGTCGGATGGTGGAACGGTTTCAGAGGAAAACTTTGTTTCCGTCACTACTGCTATGTCGGGATTATGTTGGTGCAGTGTGTGCTGGAACTCAGCTAGCTTGTTTCCTAAGCTAAATGCATTGGTGCAAAGGAGTCTGAGTGAACATTTAACGGTATTGTGATGAATGACAGAACTAGGCATGGGTGTAAAAATGAAAGGTAAATGTGTATTAAAGCGGTAAGTTTCTGAAGTGACTTACTACAGGACTTGTTGGCCACTCTCAGGAGATTTTCGTTTCCGTTTTTTCCGTTGCTTGGATCCAGTGGTGGTGGCACTCTGGTCCCGATCAGGTGTGACGCTATGGCGTGAACGCTTGGATCGGTTGACTTCCCACCCGCCAGAATCAGGATCATCGTCGCTGTGGCCTCCCAGCTGTGGGCCTAGAGCTGTACATGCATCGCTGTCTGCCTTCTTGGCCTCTCTGTCGGAGTCGCAGGGCAAGTTAGACAGCTGCTGGTTTTCTGGCTTGGATAAGCTTTCGTTGTCGACCAATGATTCAATGATTCAGTATCAGCAGAAAGAGGCAGCTCTTCAGACTCAGAGGAGCTGGAGTCGCTCTTGTCAGCTGCTGGGAGATCCTGCTTAGACTTGGATGTTGGGCATTGTGATTGGGCTTTACTTTGCTGCTCTGTCTGGGGTGGGTTTGCAACCACATCAGACAGGAGTCGACGTGTGCGTTCAGTGTCTGTACATGTAGGTGACGTTGAGTGCCGTGACTGCTGTGTACTACCGGTACTGGCAGTGGTACTGCGGGCCTCAGGGCAGTCCTTGGCAAGGTGCTCTGGCTTGCTGCAAATCCGACACGTGGGCTTTTGGCCACTATAATGTACGCGGAAAGTGCCTTTCCCGTCTCTAGATTTCACGTACGAAGGTACGGCTTTATTCGACCCCAATACAAAGGTTGCAAAACGGACTCCGGTTGCAATAACAACGTTGTCCCGTACCTTAAGTTTACCGTGGCGGATGGCGCCCTGCACGGTACCGTATGGAGCAAGTGCGGCTGTAATGGCGCCATCCGATACCCACACAGGAACATCGTGAATGTGCAACTGAACATGAGTGTTTTCTGTCAAGGATTTTGGAAGGATATGTTGTCCATTGATATGGAAACCATTCTTCACGACTAACTGGGCAAGCTGGATATCTGTGAACGTTAATCTGCATTGGCCTACCGAACTGACCTGGATAGATAGGATGAGCTCAGCTCCTATTCCGTGTTGCTCGAGGCAGCTCACGTACTCGGCGAGTTTCAAATCCTTTGGAGCTGGAAATATCACAGTTCGGGCCATCAGGTCCCTGGCGCTTACTTTCCGCCATGGGTCGACTTCAGCTGGTTCCCGAGATGTATCAGTGGTCTCCATGATCCCGGAACGGGCATATGAGGGGCTAAAACGCCCAACCACGAGATTTTTTTCAGAGCTAAAAAAAGCTTTACCACACGTCACTGAGACAAAAAACCTACTTTTGTTAAAAAACATTATT
This sequence comes from Sycon ciliatum, assembly GCF_964019385.1. NCBI lineage: Eukaryota > Metazoa > Porifera > Calcarea > Leucosolenida > Sycettidae > Sycon > Sycon ciliatum. The sequence goes on along the minus strand of NC_088650.1, from coordinate 9,047,213 downwards.
GAAGATGGTGTTGAGCGGTCTCTGCTGGGATGAACGGCTACACCTTAGCTCAGTGGTTAGAGCATCGCTGGCTATAAGCGAAGGTCCCTGGTTCGAATCCTGGTGGTGAAAGTCGATTTTTTCTTCAGACTTTTCCCGTTTGTGTCTTTCCCTCAAACCATTGGAAAACTTATTTTTTGTTGATATGACATTAGCCTTCATGCGATCGGTCCGGCCATGGCGCCAGTATCCATGGTAACTCTGTCATAGCCTGTGCTCCGCTGAAGAGACCTAACAAGGTCGAAACAGCTAGCTGTCCATGTCCGGAGTCGTAGGAGACATGGAGGTACATGTAGTACTAGTACTCTACTAGGTAGTACTAGTACTACCTAGTAGTACCAGACACAATGCATGTCATGCAGATTCTGCGTGCATCTTCCACACATACCGGTACATGCACGTGTCGTTGTAGAGTCTACTGCATGACACGACGAGATGATCCGATTCGCTCCACGCAGAGAGAGGCCTCGGCTCGAGGTCATGTGCCAGCCACGGATAGACACATAGTACATCAACCTGTCAGCCTGCAATGAATAATGTCAAGCCTTCTTCATTGTTTTTTTTGCCTGTATCACTGGATGCCTTTACGGGCCGCCCTCCCTCACCATGCTCACCGGACGTAAAGAAGAAAATCCAAACATAAAACAACCTGAAGGGTAAGCATTTGAAGCCTCTGCCAGATTTTAATATTCTGGAAAAAGTCCAGTAGAGACTAGAGCCTAGAGGCGGTGTTGGTCAGTAACGGAAGCACGTGTGTTGACCTATTGACCTCGCTCCAAGCTGGTCATCTGAGTTCCACGAAGGCCTTACTCCCCTTACCAGCCTTAGGCCGTAATGCAGGGCCTCGTTTGTAGATAGCCACGTTCTTTCATAATTTTCTTCCCAGGTCGCCCGGCCTTGTCGACAATCGGGTTTGTGGTGGTGCTTGCTCGACCAAAGGATATCAATGGCTATCTGTTGCCACAGGTGTCAGTGCAGTGAGTTAGAGACTCGGGACCGGTGCGCCTAACACTGTCGTGTTTGGATAGCGATCATGGTACATCTACCCGGCTGCAAGCAGCCCATTAGACTTGTCGTCTGCGGATTTCTTGTGCTGTTCACGACAATTTCTAGAGGTAAGGATGACTGTTGCAATGTAAGAACAAGTGCGTACTGTAGGCATGTTAGGAGCGACACCACTGGCCCCTCGGAACTACAGCAGTGCACGTTTGAAGATTTACTAGCGAACTTCTACGGTGCACAGAGCAAGGCCAAAGCACTGCATTGCGATCGTAGATCATACCGAGCTGAGCTATCAGTGGGTTCAGAAAGGTTCCTGAATGACTGAATAAGAGACCGGCATACGCGGTGTAACAAAATATCCACCAAGCCATTCAATAATTATTATGACTGTTTAGTTCACTTTAGGATCCATGCATGCTATATGTATGTCAAAACAGTTGTTTGAACGATCAGTATCACCATCTGGGAGTTTGGAGTCTTGCTGCTGCCATGGTTGATGTGGTCGATTGGAGAGGGTGTGCACTGTGCAGTGGACGTGGGAGTGTGACGAAGTCTCACATCTCCCAGTACAATTATCTCACGTGATATCCGTGTACAATTTCAAGAATTTATTGGCAAAGTAACATGACTCTCTTCACATTTTAGTTTTGCTCTCAGTATGTAGTCTTCATTTCAGAGAGACATTGACAATGCAGGAGAATGATCCAGTCCTTGCCTTTCCTTCCCATATCTCCGCCACATTCCGCTTCACCATGACTAGACATTGAAAAGCCATTGAACACTGACATAATGATGCACACACACACACACACACACACACACACACACACACACACACACACACACACACACACACACACACACACACACACACACACACACACACACACACACACACACACACACACACACACACACACACACACACACACACACACACACACACACACACACACACACACACACACACACACACACACACACACACACACACACACACACACACACACACACACACACACACACACACACACACACACACACACACACACACACACACACACACACACACACACACACACACACACACACACACACACACACACACACACACACACACACACACACACACACACACACACACACACACACACACACACACACACACACACACACACACACACACACACACACACACACACACACACACACACACACACACACACACACACACACACACACACACACACACACACACACACACACACACACACACACACACACACACACACACACACACACACACACACACACACACACACACACACACACACACACACACACACACACACACACACACACACACACACACACACACACACACACACACACACACACACACACACACACACACACACACACACACACACACACACACACACACACACACACACACACACACACACACACACACACACACACACACACACACACACACACACACACACACACACACACACACACACACACACACACACACACACACACACACACACACACACACACACACACACACACACACACACACACACACACACACACACACACACACACACACACACACACACACACACACACACACACACACACACACACACACACACACACACACACACACACACACACACACACACACACACACACACACACACACACACACACACACACACACACACACACACACACACACACACACACACACACACACACACACACACACACACACACACACACACACACACACACACACACACACACACACACACACACACACACACACACACACACACACACACACACACACACACACACACACACACACACACACACACACACACACACACACACACACACACACACACACACACACACACACACACACACACACACACACACACACACACACACACACACACACACACACACCTTTGACCTTTGACGCCCATCGCCGGAGGCGATGATAGCAATGCTACGGCAGAAGCCATAGCAACTTGTGCTGGGATTACACCATTCAACAGCTTGCAAGGCTGAAGAATTGACCGTCACTATTCAGCCTGGTCTACACCATACAGCTATTTGGAGTGACATTTTCTGGCCAGTGAATCCCTTTTTTGGTCTTTTTCATTTTTTTTTTCTTTTTTTTTTTTTTCCCGCACACACATCACACCACATACTCCGGCATGCACTGGCTGTTGGTAACCACCCAGGAGAATGAAAGAAAAGTCAGGAAGAGTCTGAGAAAGAGAAGAAAGACGTGTGTGACCATAATCGTCGGGAATCGAACCCGCAATCTATCGATTGGAAATCGCTGCACATACCACTGCACCATATGGGACACACACACACACACACACACACACACACACACACACACACACACAAATACACACACACACACACACACACACATACACACACACACACACACACACACACACACACACACACACACACACACACACACACACACACACACACACACACACACACACACACACACACACACACACACACACACACACACACACACACACACACACACACACACACACACACACACACACACACACACACACACACACACACACACACACACACACACACACACACACACACACACACACACACACACACACACACACACACACACACACACACACACACACACACACACACACACACACACACACACACACACACACACACACACACACACACACACACACACACACACACACACACACACACACACACACACACACACACACACACACACACACACACACACACACACACACACACACACACACACACACACACACACACACACACACACACACACACACACACACACACACACACACACACACACACACACACACACACACACACACACACACACACACACACACACACACACACACACACACACACACACACACACACACACACACACACACACACACACACACACACACACACACACACACACACACACACACACACACACACACACACACACACACACACACACACACACACACACACACACACACACACACACACACACACACACACACACACACACACACACACACACACACACACACACACACACACACACACACACACACACACACACACACACACACACACACACACACACACACACACACACACACACACACACACACACACACACACACACACACACACACACACACACACACACACACACACACACACACACACACACACACACACACACACACACACACACACACACACACACACACACACACACACACACACACACACACACACACACACACACACACACACACACACACACACACACACACACACACACACACACACACACACACACACACACACACACACACACACACACACACACACACACACACACACACACACACACACACACACACACACACACACACACACACACACACACACACACACACACACACACACACACACACACACACACACACACACACACACACACACACACACACACACACACACACACACACACACACACACACACACACACACACACACACACACACACACACACACACACACACACACACACACACACACACACACACACACACACACACACACACACACACACACACACACACACACACACACACACACACACACACACACACACACACACACACACACACACACACACACACACACACACACACACACACACACACACACACACACACACACACACACACACACACACACACACACACACACACACACACACACACACACACACACACACACACACACACACACACACACACACACACACACACACACACACACACACACACACACACACACACACACACACACACACACACACACACACACACACACACACACACACACACACACACACACACACACACACACACACACACACACACACACACACACACACACACACACACACACACACACACACACACACACACACACACACACACACACACACACACACACACACACACACACACACACACACACACACACACACACACACACACACACACACACACACACACACACACACACACACACACACACACACACACACACACACACACACACACACACACACACACACACACACACACACACACACACACACACACACACACACACACACACACACACACACACACACACACACACACACACACACACACACACACACACACACAAGGCGATGATAGCGATGCTACGACAGAAGCCCTAGCAACTTCCGCTGGGATTGCACCATTCATCAGCTTGCAAAGCTGAAGGATT
>NC_088650.1:9036750-9039250 GCF_964019385.1 Sycon ciliatum | reverse complement strand
TGCTCCGAATGCCCTAGATGCTGACGCTATTCGGGACCGAGTGTCCACTGCGGTGCGGCCACCAGTATGGATGATGGAGCCTAGGTAGCGAAAGTCATGCACATTCTCGACAATTTCCCCGCCAAACACCAATGGACGACGATCCTCCGGAGAAATGCCGAAGCCGACCGCCATTACTTTGGTTTTTGATAGGTTGATGGTGAGGCCGAAGCGAGTTGCGACGTCCATGAACCGGCTGAGCGCAAGTGTGGCACCATGGTGAGTTGTAGCAATAAGTGCCGAATCATCTGCGAATTGACAGTCACGATGGATGTTGATTGTGTCAGTCTTCTGGCGTTTGAAAAGGAGAGACGGTCCAGAGTTAGAGGAGACGGGAAGTCCAATCTCAGGTATGTCCGCAACCTCACGCTGCCACAGCTGGAATACTGCCCACATGAATATATTGAACAATACTGGGGCCATACAACAACCTTGTCGAAGGCCATTTTGCACCTCAATAGGCTCGGCCTCGATGCCCGGGATCGACAGGTTTGCAGACATAGAGGTATGAAATGAGCTGATAATGGTAACCAGCTTGTCAGGTACGCCCGCCTTCCGGAGAATTTCCCACATGCACTTACGGGTGACGGAATCATAGGCCTTCCGTAGATCAACAAAAACCATGAAACCAGAGCAGCGATGTTCATATAGTTTCTCAGATATTTGTCTCACTGCGAAGATCATGTCCGCACAAGATCTGCCTTTGCGGAATCCACACTGCGTGTCTGGTAGGATGTCTTCCGCGAGCCGCTGCAATCTTGTCTGGACGAGGCCAGCAACAGCCTTTCCTACCACCTCCAGAAGAGCGATGCCCCTCCAATTGTCACAGCTGGATAGATTTCCTTTTTTTGGTATCGGGACAAGCTGGCAGTCCACCCACTCCTGGGGCACCCGCTCTGCATTCCACACTGTCTGGACAAGGTCTAGTAGTGCCATCATGAGGCCATCCCCACCAGCCTTCAGCAGTTCCGGTAAGATTCCAGAGCCTCCTGCTGCTTTTCCGTTCCGTAGTCGGCGCACAGCCTGCCTAAGCTCTTCCAGAGTAGGTGGATCGGCGAGGTCTTCACACACTTCCTGTTGCTCAATGGTGGCAACAGTCGCAGGTTCATACGAGGTTGGAACATTGTAAACCTTGGAGAAGTGACGGTGCCATGTGCGGCCCTGATCCGCCGGTGAATTACAGACATTTCCGTTCTCGTCCCGCACAGCGACTGCAGTTACACCCACAAGCCCTCGCCGAGCCGTCTGCATGGTCTTGATACCGGCCCAAATGCGCGCCGAGTCAAAGCGCCCCTTCTCAGTACGTTGTGCCATGGCAGCAAACCAATCATTCTTCGCAGCTCGGGTGGCAGCGCGAGCCCTCGTGCGCGCAACACGGTAGCGCGAATACTCTTCCTGATTCCGGCCACTAGTGATCCATGTTCGATAGCATGCATTGCGCGCGTCCAGCAGTGGCCGCAGCCCGTCCTGGCTTTCCGTAAACCAATCAGGCTGCCGTCTCCTCTGATGACCGAGAGTGTCCGCAGCTGCCGCCGTCACCACGTCCCGCATCGCATTCCATTTCTCGTCTACCGTTTCCGCGTCCGCCACTGCATCAATCTTGGCATTGATGTTTTCCTGGTAGTCGTCAACCTTCCTCCGGTGGTTTCCCTCAGCATCTGTCGAAACCACTGCGGGCAGATTATGCACTGCAAATCGTACTCTCTTTGTGGATTTCCGCGGTTTCCACAAGACCCTGCCGAGCCTAAACCTGGCGGCAACAAGACTATGGTCGCTCCCACATTCTGCCGAGCGAATAACCTGAGCATCAGTGCACCAGTGCCGGCTCCCTTGCGCTGTGATGATGAAGTCAATACAATGGACATGTTTAGTTCTGGGATGCTGCCAAGTGCCTTTCAATTCCTGCTTTTTCCTGAACCAGGTGTTCGCGATCCAGCATTGATGCATTGCCAGAAACTGAAGTAGCTCCTCTCCAGACGAATTCAGGCAGCCCAAGCCATGTGAGCCACGCACAGCGCTCCAATCATCACCTGGCTCTCCAGACCCCACTCTGGCATTGAAATCTCCAAGTAGAACAAATTTATCTGTGCACGGTATTGAGTTGAGTACTCCCTGCAGAGAGTCATAAAACGCATCCTTTTCACAGCGCTTACTGTTGAATGTTGGCGCATAAGCTGTAACCAGCGACATCCATTCAACCTCTCCACTCGCCAGATCAAACTTCAAGCGTATGGACAACAACCGAGCGGATACTGCGACGAGTTGACAACCCCCTTCGCGCCAGGCCCGAAGCGCATTTCCCCTCAGCACAAACGCAACGCCCTCACCTCGCCGTCTGGACGCTCCTTCCCCAGGCACAGGCCGACCCGAAGCAATGACCATTGCTCCGTGGACTTGATAGTTTTCCTGACCAAACCAGTGGGTCTCTTGAAGAGCAGCGGCGTCCATCTCCAAGCGTTCC
>NC_088650.1:8974250-9034250 GCF_964019385.1 Sycon ciliatum | reverse complement strand
ATCACCCGGGAAGCGACACCGCGTGCGCGCGCGTGTGTGTGTGTGTGTCTGTCTGTGTGTGCAGGGGGGGGGGGGGTAGAATTAGAGTGCTGCGTGAAACCAGGACATTGCAGCGATGCAGTGTACAGACTGAGGGCCAAGGAAAACTTAGGGAGTTTCACTTGTCTGTGTGTGCTTGAGATTGGGACGTGGGCTGTTCTATGCCCATTAATGTACTGAAAGCTGGTGCGGTTTTTTTAATTTTTTTTATAATGATCACAGGTCACAGGCAAAGACAAAAAATTGCATAGTGGGAGCATAGTGATGGTGAGGCCTTTTGCCCTCAGCCGACCTGAGGTCTCGACGTCATGGGGGTTGCTCTGTTCTCTGACTGTCCAATACAGGTGTCCATGCAGCACTACCAGCACCTGGGCAGAGTGCGCTCATCATTACAAGTACAATTGGGGCTGCCCGCCAACGAAGCACCTTTACCTTGCATATCGCACACGAGAATGTCTTCGTAAGTGCCCCCGATTGTGTTGATTCTTGATGAGTTTGTCAGCCAACTGTACGGTCCCTGTAATGAAAGTTCTTTGCCAGGACTTAAAACACCCGACTATTGCCTACTATAATGAGATGGTCTGAGCTCCAATGGGGGTGTCTTGTGTGATTGCAAATGTGGTTATCAACTTATGCGTGTAGTACATTGCGTTTGACTAGCTTCGCTGATGCTAACGGCCACCTTGGTGTTGCAAAAGAAGAACCTATGTGTGGAATTCGTATACAGCTCCCGTGGCTTCCCGGGGCAGTTGCTAAATGACTAGGCTACCAGGAACACACACACACACACACACACACACACACACAACACACACACAAACTGCAGTGGCCGTTTGTTGTTGTTTTTTATTTGAATTCGCAATACCAAACGGGCAATAAGCCCAATTACATGGAAGCGAATAAAAGAATGCTAAGAATGAGGCATTGGGGTGGATGTTTCTTGCTACTCTAGCACTCACTTGCTCTGGGTGAGGGTAACACGCATGTAGTTCACATGCTATAAATAACAAATATTTTTATTCCCGTAGCTATGCAGAAGACGTTACTTCAGTAATGTCTGGCGCTAGCCAGGGTCCACACAGCTTTAATTTGGTGTTTGTGTGTTTGTTTGTTTGTGTCACACCTGGCGCTATCCCGTATCTGTCCCGTACTGTACGGTACCAGCAAAGACAGCTGGCCACAATACTTTTGTTTGTTTGTGCCATCGACATGCCTGGCGCTATCCCGTACCTGTCCCGTACCATCAAGAGTACGGTACCATCAAGAGAATGAGTATATATGCGAAGTGTGTCGGGGGAATGCATTCAGTGCAGTAACTTCTGTGCGAGGCCGAGATCCCACTAGCAGGCTGGCTGGGCCGCCTGTCGACCAGCCCGGGAATCGCATGTAGGCCGATAGCATAATAACTATAACGTATATACAGTCATGTAGATGTATAGCAGGGAGTCATATTATGTAAACGACTCCCTGCTGTATGGGGAGATTTTCTGGAAAGAAATACGAAGTAGGGAGACGAGTAAATGCAATCAGAATGGATGTTACTTGCCGTCAGTATAATAATAAGAAGAAGAAGAACGCCCGTGATCGGCAGAGTCAGCGCCGGTCCCAGGAAACGTCAGGACAGACATCCCGTCGACTCCAGAACGCCCGTGATCGGCAGAGTCAGCGCCGGTCCCATAGCTATGCAGAATACGTTACTTCAGTATCTCATTGAACGTTTTTGCAATACAATGATGTAGCTAATCAAAGGAAAAAGCATTTCCATCAGTTCTAACAACATGCACGATGAGCTAGGCAACAAAGCATAGCGCAGGGCCCTGAGCTTCCAAGCTCTCTCGTTTAAAGAGACAGTTGCCGTGTGATCTGTCGGGTTTTCCCCTTCTCACTTATACCCTATTCATTCCAACCTGAGCCTTGAAACTCCTCTACACCCACCCTAGTTGGATGCCTGGTGCTTCTCCCTACTTGGGTGGTACCACCACGGATCCAGTCCATATCAGAGCGGTTAATGCTTCATGTTTGTTTTACAATTTCCAACCTGAGATCTCACCGCCAAATTTGGCGCTCCTCACATTGCAACGGGAGACTTCAATGCGAGAGAGGGCCAACTCAAGTTGAAAAAAGCAATTCAACGCACTTTTTTCTCACTGTCGAAATTGAAAAAAAGGGAAGCATAAACTCTCTATTATCATCTACTTCTACAAGATCTCTCTAGCTGAATCTGAAAATTACTATCATAATCAAATTTTGAAAGCATTGGGAGAACTTCAAATTCAAAGAATCAGTCAGGGAAATGAACTGGCTGAAAAGAGAAAAAATGCCAGACCATGAGTACTCGAACCCGGGACTTTCCTGCAAAATTACTTATCTCCGTAATTGAACTGCTGGTCCTTTGTTGCGAGATTCGAAAGAAACGAGCGTATATTAGTCAGTCTTTTAATTTTAAGTGGTTGGTGGGTGAAGACGAAACTGAATTATGAATCTATTGAATCTGTTGTTGAACACAGCCTGTGACACGTCCTGCACGGAATGCACAGGACCAGCGAAATCAGACTGCACTTCGTGTGTTCCAGGAAAGATGTCAGTCAACAACAAATGTACCGGTGGGTTACTGCTATATGAGCACTTCAGCACAGCTGATCATATACTATAGTATTCTGCTGTGTGGCCACCATGATTACCATAGCAACTGAGTATGCTGATCATATACCATAATATTCTACTGTGAGGCTACCATGATTACCATAGCAACTGAGTCTAATTCGATTCTTAAGACGGAAACTCTGTGCCATCTCCAATGCCAGTAGCCTCTTTGCTGCAAAATTGCTTATCTCCATCAATTATTTGGCCAGGAGCCATCATCACCATCTTTTTATTTTTTTATTTTCACTGAAAGCAACCTATTCGTAAGAAGAGGGGAGAGAAGCAGCAGGACAACACAGCAATGGGAGGAGTAGGGGCTCTTTCTGGTGATGGGATGGGAAATTTTTTCCGTGTTATGAAACGGCAGCAGTTGAGCTTGTGCACCTATGCAATGATTAGATTCTTAGTGGATTTAGGGCATGTCCACCATGCTCCATTCAATTAATCTCTCTCTCCTTCTTGGAGTCCATCACATGGCAGGTGTTCTCTTAAAAAAAGGTGGTCTCTAGTGACAGGGGTGGTCTCTTGTGACAGGGGTGGTCTCCTAAAGGAGTGGCTGCATAACACAGGTTTTACTGTAATACTTTTACTGCTCCTATCTACATGTAGATGTGGAGTACGTCTTTGGAGCGACAACCTGCTCCAGTTCATGCAACAGTGCGCCGAGTCTGCCGGGAGCCTGCCCGTCGGGATTCTCCGAGGTGAACAGAGCGGTGGCGTGTTCAGCAGGATGCACGACGACGTACTGCCAGGCGTGCAGTGACTGGGCTAGCTGTGCGCGTCGCGACAATGTCTTCTCCGGGTGCCCGACGGGCAGCAGCACGGCCAGCTACTACGTCAAGCAGTGCGCAAGTGAGTGCGCCGGCGGTCATGCTGTGACAATAGTGTATCGTGTTAAGTGTGTGTGCGTATTCTGAAAACACCGTGCAGTGGTGTTTTTTTATTTTTTTATTTTTTACTAAGTACACGACCTACTCGTCAGAAGGGGAGAAGACAACAGAGTATACAATAACAAAATAGCAGGGAGAGTAGGGGCTGCAAATCAAGCCCGTACGTTCTGTGTGTTTTCTGTGCATTGCTGTGTGAGGTGTATGCACATAATTATGCAACTGCCATTTCTACCATGCTTTCCGGATAAACATTACTTCACTCCAGTACTGCTCAATGAAATTCAGTCGCGTCCCTCGCACCATTTCACAGCCCAGTGTTCGTAGGTCTAGGGCTGCGCAACGCCCGGTGCGTACTTGAGTGACCCGACTGGATTTCATTGAGCAGCACTGTATTTTCCCTCAACATCCAGCAACCTGAGTAACTCTGCAGGACTTTCTTCGCTTTTACAGCGAAGCCACGGAAAGTCTTCGGTAGCCAATGGGACCGAGATAATTATATGGACCACGCCATCTTCTTTGCCGACATTGTAACAGCCATGTTGAGAAATAAGTTCCTTAGTACTCGGAAGTACGCTCATGCCTCTTTTTCCGGGTGGTCTGGGACTGGGCACTGCCCGTAACTTTGAAATGTCCCTAACTCCAAATCACATACATTTTGATGCTGAAAGGCCATAGATATGGCATATGATGTCACTATTTCCACAAAAAGTCACAGTAGAGTAGTAATATTTCCACTGAAACTTGCCCAAAGGGTGCCCGGTAGACTGAAGTGCCCGTCGGGGTCCAGATAACCGAGGTATGAGTGTATATGTACTGTTAACATTGCCCCCCCCCCTCATATGCTGTGCTTTCTATTCTTTCCCAGGGTGCCGTACAACCCCCTGCCCAAGCTGCCAATGTGATCTGTGCCCGACCGCCACACAGTACGTCCAAGGCGGCACATGCGTAGCAGCGTGCTCTACAGGCTATCGGCTGGTGTCCTCCAGCAAAACCGACCGAGCGTGTCTGAAAGGTCAGCCAACCCACTCCGTGCATGTTCCATTAGATAGCTATGCGATTGCATCATCATTAGCTTGACATGCATGATCACATCATTGTGCCGAATGATGGCGCCAGTCCCGCTCTGCCACTCAGCATAATGTATCTATATCCGCATGACCTCTTTAGTAACTGTAATGTGGATTTAGTGTATACAGACACCCTCTTAAACGGCAACGACACGCAAAATTTAATAGCATTTTCCTCCCTAGTAACTATTTGACTGCATACACTTTAATCTAACAAATAGTGGCGAGTCGCAAATAGCAATATTTCAATAGTGGCGAGTCACAAATAGCAACATTTCCTTATGCTTGGTCGAGGGTTGTTATTCGCGAGGTTGACTATAGTTACAGTCCTGCTGCTCAGTAGAATCCGATCGCGTGAGTCAAGACGACACTGCGTGTGTTGTAGCCCCAGACCTGTGAACACCGGGCCATGAACTGGTGCAGGGCGCAAACTAGACCCACACGATCGGATTTCAGTGTGCAGCACTGCTTCGGGGCATTGCTATGGCGAAGGAGCGGGAAATATGAATAGTGAGTATTGTACGGTCTTAGTATAAACACACCTATTACAGGCCCATTCGTTACTCTACTTTCTCTGTTTGTCAACCCTTACCCTGTTCATGTTGCTGGCGCTGCAGACGCCATTGATCATTGCAAGACGACGCCGTGCCAGAACGGTGGCACGTGCACTAACTACTACATGGGTACGGGGTGCACCTGTGCGCCTGGATTCACCGGAACACGCTGCGAGACGAACAACGACGAATGCCAAAGCAGCCCGTGCATACAGGGAACGTGCGTGGACGGCGTCAACTCCTATTCCTGCAAGTAAGTACCATTCAGATAGTGTTACAAGGGAGGAGAGAGAGAGAGAGAGAGAGAGAGAGAGAGAGAGAGAGAGAGAGAGAGAGAGAGAGAGAGAGAGAAAGCAGTGGCATGTCCAGATTGATTACTTGAACACATCGCTGTGGGACTTTTGCGGCCGAAGCCAACACAGAGATGACATGCATAGGTGAATGTGACTGACCATGGGTTGCCTAAAGACAAAAAGTTGCAGTAATTGGAGAAACTAAACTATCTAGTCGAAAATCGAACAAATGAGTTGTTATGAAAGGAGTACGATATTACATTTGACCTCTTCTGCTTTGATCTACTGCAACTGATATACTACTGTAAGCCTTTCAATCCCAGCATGTGGCCAAGCTGTATGACCCCATGTCCCAGCAACTATGGTAATTCCAGCATGACCACATTTTGCCCCAGATTTAGAATGCAATGATTTACACGGGGCTCCAAATTTCTTGACATTTGCGAGGGGGCCCAGAAAAGTACTTCAAATGGTCGACTGTACCACCCTAATGATATATCTTTGGACGCCACAAGAATAGTGCCGACCTATATGATTATAAAATCTTGTAGGACGCATCACGCAGCTTCATAAGTAAAAAATGGGTTGTGAGCAACACTGGCTCACACTCAAATCACTGCTTTTCACCAGAAAAATATTCTTCATTCCTGATGATGGTTATTTCATGACCGAAACGTTGAAATATAATATTTTTCTGGTGATAAGCAGTGATTTGAGTGTGAGCCAGTGTTGCTCACAACCCATTTTTTTCTATATGATTATGCTGTAGCAATCATTTCATATTGCAAGGAACAGGCACGTAACACTTCCGTTGGAGGTGGTCCGGCAGGAGAGGGGGGGGGAGGGTCAGTGGGGTATCCCTGCGGGAAATCTTTGAAATTAGGGTGCAAAATCCTGCATTCTGGGCACTTTTGGCCATGGTCAGGCGAAAAGTGGTCTGGCTTGGACCGGCTGCTACGCCCTGAGGAAATCCGGCCCTTTTTGGGCCGGCGGTATTGTGGCCTAGTTCAACTGTGCTCCATGTGCAGACAGCACTGTCTGATCCCTCTTGTATACTGTATAGTGCAGATCAGAGAAAAATATATATGGCTGAATTTGGCAGCTCTGAAATGCATGCAAAGTGACATTTGCATTGTTTTTACTTACTGCTATGGCTGGCTATCGCCCCCCCCCCCCCCCCCTCCCCCACCCTCCATATTGGCCTATATTCCCTGGCCACGGGAAGGTGAAGTAAATAATAATAAACAATTTCAGTGCTACCGAATTTGGCATGCACGGTATGCTAAAACACAGCTGGTTGGTTCAGATCAATTAGAAGTAAAATACCGGCATTATTGTACTCCCCAGTAGAGATTGCTCGACTATACATACGTATGGTTTCTTATGGCTGTGATACATGAAGCTACGTTGAAGAACTGTACAATCATGTACTTGTACCTGAAGCACGACGTTCCGTTTGTGGTTTGTTGATACAGGTGCAAGCCTGGATACGCGAGTACCCGCTGCAACATCGACATAAACGAGTGTGTCACTGGACCGTGCGGCAGCGGGGGAGTTTGTACCAACACGTATGGGTCGTTCACATGCTCGTGCCATGCCGGTAAGGAGGCTACAAGTGAAGAGCTGGAAAGCCAAAAAACCCTGATAAGTCCTATCTATCCCCATGGCTTCAGCTCTCACAAAACAATGAAGGCAATGGCGTATTGTTCCAGCTGATCACTTGTCTAGTCACCTCTCTTTTTGAAGTAGTTTTTAAATGTATCAGTTAGTGGACAATCTACAGGGGAAGCACTGCATGAGCCTATGATGTTACAGTCAGTAGGAACTCTGCAATACTGCAGGAAGTGTGTAGTAGTAGTAGTACTGAGTTAATGTGCTCTAACTACCCTGGCTGGTTAGACGGATCATTGACAATGTGTTCTGCTTGCTCTTTTCTTTGCGTTGTTGTTTTCCATCACTATTGATTTCACGATCTATTTCTATGTACCTGTACAAGAGGCTTTAGTAGTACTGAGTAGCAGTAGCAGTATTTATTATTTGACTAGGGGAGTCCCAAAAGGCATGGCCTTATTGCGGGGAACCCTCGGTAAATCTTTGTAAGGTGAGCAAAAGTACCAGCCGATTGTGCCTGACAACAGTTTGGAGGAAGAGCGTTCCACCGATCTGCCGCCAGAGAAGAAACTGAGCGCAGTCCAGTGTGTGATTGTGGTTGCACCGGTTGCATTTTTAGTAGTGTTTAAACCGAACACGGATTCTTCGAACGAATAATCTATCGAATAATTTCGCCCTCCATCGAACGAATAATCTATATTCTATCATACGCATGATGGCATTTTTCAACACTTTTTCAGCACTTTTTAAGCAGTTTTTTTTTGAATTTTTTTGCTGATTATCGGATTTTGTTATGTGGAGGTGCAAAACCGGTTAACCTGTACCGCCAAGAGTACATAACCCCCCCCAGA
The DNA here is from genome assembly GCF_964019385.1 of Sycon ciliatum. Taxonomy (NCBI): domain Eukaryota; kingdom Metazoa; phylum Porifera; class Calcarea; order Leucosolenida; family Sycettidae; genus Sycon; species Sycon ciliatum. The sequence goes on along the minus strand of NC_088650.1, from coordinate 9,026,302 downwards.
GTGTGCAATGCCTGATCCAGCTCTGCATAGGGTCTTGGTCGAGTGTAATTGGATCTTCACTGCATCCATGTTTCCCTCGTATGGAAAGAACAGAAGTATTACTAGATACCGATAGGAGATTAAAACTTGGAGGAGAAGAGATTGAGAAGAAATACTACGAGCAGATCTACGCAGTGCAAATATCAGTAGAGTCAGCACTGAGCATAGATCGTTTTTTTTTTTTCGATTTCTGATAATTCCTACGACTATTCGATTATTCGTTCACCCCACGAATATTCTAAATTATTCGATTATTCATTTCAACACTAATTTTTAGTGTACAGCCGATTGTAATGCAGACGTGTGGACTTTACTTGTGTGGGGTTATAATTATTGTGTGTGTGTGTGTGTGTGTGTGTGTGTGTGTGTGTGTGTGTGTGTGTGTGTGTGTGTGTGTGTGTGTGTGTGCATGTGTGTGTGCATGTGTGTGTGCGTGTGTGTGGCATGTGTGTGTGCGTGTGTGTGTTTCAGGCTATGCTGGCCCAACGTGTGCTGTGAACGTGGACGACTGTGCTACATCACCGTGCAAGAATGGTGCAACCTGTCTGGACCTGGTCAATAACTATGTGTGTACGTGTTCGCCAGGTGAGTGCCACTGCATCAAGTTGCCGATTGGTTTTGCCTTGGGGTTACATACTTTTCTTTATTTGTTTCTGGGTTTGCATTTGTATTGCATTTCCATCCATTGTGTTCATTTTGCCCGTAAAAGAGGCTGGAGTATACTGCATTGTTTTGCACTTTTTTGTTTCTTTTTGTTTTTGTTTTTTATTTAGAGTCGAAGAACAAACAGGCAAATTTGCCTAATTACATGATATCGACTAACTTGCCCGGAACGTTACCAGCACTGCGCTGCATGTATTGGAATATTCGTGTGTATGCTCCGTGTGTATGCTCCGTGTACCTTTATGTGCTATGGGGGCCGTAGATTTTGCCTTCCACGCTCTCTCACCTCTACGCATACGGCTCGTCATGGTCCAAGCGTTCAGAGTAGGAAAATAATTACGGTGTGTCACTTACATGGGGGGCGTCACAGGGAAGTGAGCAGTGGTACGACAGGCGGTCCGGAGTGTCGCCGCGGGTAAAACAATTGGATTTTTCGGCCAACAGTGCATGTGTTAGCACTCTACAGGTGCTCTGGGCGGACCACCCAGGACGAAAAGTGGTATGACCATGGTCAGACTGGTCGTACCGTATGTGACGCCCCTGACTTACATTTTGCCCCTGGTGTTATTAATTCTCTCAGGTTACACGGGCAAGAACTGTACTATCAATGTCAATGAATGCGCATCATCGCCCTGTGCAAACGGCGGCACATGTGTGGACAGAGTCAATGGCTACATATGTCTGTGTCAGCCAGGTGAGCGAGGCTAGACACTATAACATGCTGCTCTACTCTGTGTGCGTGGGGAGGGGGGAGGGGGGGAGGTGTATGAATGTGTGTGTGTGTGTGTGTGTGTGTGTGTGTGTGTGTGTATGTATGTGTGATTGTATCATATCTATAGGTAAACTTGATGTGCTACCCAGAGTTAATTGTCGGGCACAAGGGAAACATGGATGCAGCAAACAGGATTTTTGGTCTTTGACCGCTTTGGTGGTGGGCCTGATCTACTCACCTCCCACTGCTTCAGCAGCTGCACCTGCACTTTGATCCTTGAGTATGCTGCTTTATGTACGGTGGTACCAGATGAAATTCATCCCCTAGAGGCTTAAAGTGCTATGTGAGGGTGAGGGCTTTCTGCTGTCCGTGCACTCAGCTCTATGCCTGCGGTTCGTGGGTGGTGGTCAATGCGTCGTACACAGGAAGGGATTGCAGGTTTATATTACACTTTAGAAGTTGAAAGTGTAGCGGGTTTATAGTTTAGTGATTTGCAAATTCTTCCCACTTAGAGGGCACAGAGTTAAGATATCCCTAGGCCCCTCTGACACATACCCATCTGTTATGTCTGTAGTACAGAAGAGAGAAGGAATGGCATACTAGTAACGTTTCTTGATGTAAACGACGGATACAGTACTTCCATCCTGCCCCTGGCAGTTACAATCCTCTCTTGTTAGAAGAGAGAAGGAATGGCATACTAATGTTTTTGGTTACTAACGGTTCTTGATGTAAACGATGGACACGGTAATTCCATTCTGCCCCTGGCATTTACAATCCTCTCAGGCTACACCGGCACGTGGTGCTCCTGCGATATCAATGAATGCTTATCGTCACCCTGCATGAACGCCGGCACATGTGTGGACGGGATCGATGCGTACGTGTGTGCTTGCCGCACCGGTTACACAGGTAAGAACTCCAACGCCGGGAAGATCACTGGCATAGTGCTTGCAAGATGGCCCAACAGGGCGCTGTAGTTCTGAGCCCAAGTGCAGTGCATCCCGTACTATGAAGTGGCTTTTTCTGGCCAGTGAATCCCTACCTTTTGGTCTTTTTTATTTTTTTCCCCGCACACACACATCACACCATATACTCCGGCATGCGCTGGCTGTTGGCAACCAACAAGGAGAATGAAAGAAAAGTCAGGAGGAGTCTAAGAAAGAGAAGAAAGACGTGTGTGACCTTAATCGTCAGGAATCGAACCCGCAACCTCTCGATTGGAAATCGCTGCACATACCACTGCACCACATGGGACACACCATGCGCACTACGCCCATTGCAGACTGTCAGGTAATGACATGCACGAGTAGTACATGTGGATACAGATGGGCATGCCGGGATCAGGAATGCACTGATCAACACCAAGCACACACACAGCCATACACAGGTGGCTGTGTAGGATGTTCATCATACAATCTATGTAGGGGTGAAACAATTATACCGAATACTCGAGTACTCGCTCGGTTTTTTCAGAAATAATCGTACTCGGAATAAATCAGAGTACTCGTTCATACATGGTACGTGCATTTACCACAGAAATCTGCAGTTTCAGAGCAGCAGTCGACGGATATTGATGTACAGACTGTGTGGTGAATATTTGTTCACGAGTAAAGAAAGCCCAAATGACCCACCAACCAATATACCCGAGAAAATGACTACCACTCGGTTCAATCAGGGTTGTATCATGTGATTTTAAGGCCCTCGGTGTGCAATTTTTGGGAGATGAAGAATACTCGAATACTCGAATATTCGATCGGACAAAATCAGAGTACTCGAACTCGGGAGCTCAATGCCAACTTTCACCCCTAAATCTATGCCATTGGCTATGGGCTCATCGGGAGTGGCTCACAATGCCTAGCTGCGTCTCTTCAGGCATCTGCAGGCGTCTTGGAAACTTTCAAGTGAAAATCTTAATTGTACTCACTTTGGAGAAGAAAATACAGATATTTGCACAAGTAGTAGATTTGTGCCAAATGCCATGATTGGAAAGATGAGTTCGAGATGTGAGCATTGAGGGCAGGGTTCGCATTGTACCGTTTGTTAGGGAAGACATGGGAAATTCATCCCACAACAATCATTCATTTCTACCTCTCCACATCTTGTGTTCTTCAGGAAGACATTGTGGATCGGACGTTGATGAGTGTGCCAGTAGCCCGTGTCTGCGCGGAGGTACCTGTATAGACAAGTTGGCGGGTTTTCAATGCATGTGTCCACCAGGTAGGCATTCCAAATGTCTGCAATGTACTTTTTGCCAGTTTGATATATCCTCACTCTCTCTTTCTCTCTCTGAGTCACTCTCTCTCTCTCTCTATCTATCTATCTCTCTTTCTCTCTCTGAGTCACTTACTCTCTCTCTCTTTCTCTCTCTCTCTCTCACTCTCTCTCTCTCTCTCTCTCTCTCTCTCTCTCTCCCACCTTCTCTCCCCCGACTGATGCATGACAGGTCCAAGGTTGGAGCCAGCTCATTTGTCCAGTTGTAAATTCAGTAACCTACACATACGTATCTGGAACACTATGTGGTGCGAGTTCAAGTTCAGTCAGTCCACACTCAGTGTTGATCATCTTGAGAATTCTTTGAGTGCATTAATTTTACATAATGCATGTGTGTGTGTATGACATTGTGCAGGTATCACTGGTTTCACATGTCACGGAGATGTGGACGAGTGCAAGGCCTTGCCATGCCAGAACGGTGCCATGTGTCTGAACACTGTGGGAGGATATGCATGCAGGTACAGTGAAAACCTGTGTTCACTGGACACCTGCACAAGGTGCAGCACAGAAACTGGTCTTTCAACACAGGGCTGATTGTACATTGAAGCATGGTACTGTACATGTAGACAGATCTGAAATTACAGGTGGTCTCTACAAACAGGTGGCCTCTAAACCAGGTAGTGGTCTTTAAAGGCAGGGAGGTAGTCATCCCCAAAAAGATATGCTAGGTACCTCGCGGGTAGCCTCAACACCTGCAATCACCCGCCATATCCTAAAAGTATAACACTTTCTCTGTCCTCCTGTAGCAGCTCTCCCTTTCATTGGCTGTATATGTTCAGATACCATGATGGAACATCTGAAAAGATTTTGGCAACATCTCGCTGCAGATTTTGGCAGATCACGGCATTGTACATGTTTCGGACTCTCGACCTCATTCTGCTCCCCAGACAATGACATGCCTTTGGACATCGTCGAGGGTGGTTTCACCCAAAGCTTGGACTCACCGCAAACTCCTTTCATGGTGCGACAGATGCATCATTATCAACAGTCTGCTGGACTATTCTCTCCAACACCAGCTCAATTCCAAGATGATACTCTTGCCCACATAGGGTAACCCTCTGTTAATAAAATTCAATATCTGCGGAGTTGTCCTGAAAAAATATGAACAATAATGCATCCAGTGTTTTTCTCTCATTTTGCTTTCTGTGCAGCTGTAGCATCGGTTACACCGGGTCTCATTGTGCTGTAGAAATTAATGAGTGCTCCTCTGCTCCCTGTCACAACGGTGGGACCTGTGTGGATCAGATCGGCAAGTATGCTTGCACCTGCCCCGTGGGGTACACTGGCTCAGTGTGTGATGTGGATATCGATGACTGCTCGCCAACACCGTGCTTGAACCAAGGATCCTGCACGGATCTGGTCAGTACATGCACCCATATACTTCACATAGGTGACTCAATTGAACTCATGCATGCTCACCTACCCCCCCCCCCCCCCCCCCCTTCCCCACACACACACACACATGCACAAACACCCAAGCAGCACCTCATTGCAATCAGGACACAGACCTTCTTCTTGGAAAGTGCTGGCTATAATAGCGCTCCACCAGAAGACCACACAAATCCACAACATACATACCTGATCTACAATAGAACATGTCTGTACGTGTAACTGCACTCATATCCCTCTTATCCGGACCTCCAAGTCACAGGCACATCGGTCTAACCGACACACTGTGGATGAGTTAAAATGGAAATACTACTCTTTTGCCAATTTTTGTGGAAATAGTGAAGTCATATGCCAGACCTCTGGCCCGTCCCCATCAAGCCCTATGGTGATTCGGAGATACGGACATTTCCAAGTTATGGGCAGTACCTAGTCCCGGACCGCCCGGATAAAAGATATGTTTACAGTTAGTTTTGTCGTTCGCCACCAATTTAGCTAGACACTTTCCAGGTTTTGCCAGTTGTAGGAGATAGAGCGATCACAATACTAGAGAGGATCCTTCCATCAGGAGAATGAGGATTATGATGGTGTAACCTCGGAAAGTGCGTATTGATTTGAAAGTCCTTCATGCTCTCCTCCTCTCAGGAACTCAGGAATACTTCAACGAAACACTGAACACTCTCCTATAGTAATTGCTGTGCAATGTATACCTTTCTGCCCATGCCAGGTGAACGACTACACCTGCTCCTGCGTTGCTGGCTTCACCGGGAGGACATGCAACTTCAACATTGATGACTGTGCGGCTCAGCCAGCCCCATGCAGCGGACACGGAACATGCACTGACGGTATCAACACATACACGTAAGCAAACGATACCACATTTTTATTTTACAAAGACCACTTAAATGCCAAACATGAGATTAAGCTAGGGGAAGCACGAACAACCTGAATCATGCCAGTGGTGGTGAGGTTTAGGGAGCTCCGCCGAACTAGGGTCTCGACTTCATGGCCACCTAGACGCACGATACAGTAAACCCTGTCAAGGCGACCACACAGATAGGGCGACCAACTGTCCTAGAAGACCACTGAAACCAGGACCCAGGGATTCTATTTCCAGGAAAATGACCCTGGATAAGGAGACCACCTGGTAATAGAGACCACGTTTTGAAGGTCCGTTGAGCGGTTGTCTTAGACAGCTGTTTCACTCTACTATAGTGGTGGTAACTGAAATCCGACCCCTGATTTTAATGCTCGAGTTCAGCACCGATTCTAGCCTTCTCTCTTGCATAGTGTTACACGTGAGAGCTGCGGTTTTTCAATGTGAGCGCACCAGCCAGGGGTCGGATTTCAGTCACCAGCACTGTACTAGTACCCCATACTGACATTACACCGAGACAACCATCGGAAATACAACAAACAACATGTTTCCATTTGAAACTCAGTTACATCTTAGCACTCAGTCTTGTCCATTACTTTTCTGTATGACGTTTGATGCTTTCTGAAACAATGGAGACTTTGAAGCTGTCCAGATACCGTTGCTCGTTGAATAACAATCGAATGCATCGTGCAAAAAAGATTTTTTAAGTCATGGTATGTTTTGCGGTGTGTCTGCGTGTGCATGTATGTGCGTTTGTGTGTGTGCGTGTGTGTGTGTGTGTATTGGCGTGTGTGCGTGTGTATATGTGCGGGCGGGTGTTGATGTGTGTATTGATGCACCGGCAGTTGTCAGTGCAATAGTGGGTACACTGGTCCCAGGTGCTCTGTGGACATTGACGATTGCTCACCTAATCCTTGCCAGAATGGTGCGCAGTGTACAGATGGTGTCAGCAAATACACTTGCACATGTGCTACGGGTAAGTATGCTTATCTATGTATGCCATCATTGTGTATTATGTGTGTGTGTGTGTACATGTGTGTGTGTGTGTGTGTGTGTGTGTGTGTGTGTATGTGTGCGTGTGTGCGTGTGTGTGTGTGTGTGTGTGTGGCGGGGGGGGGGGGGGGGGGGGGATCGGGTGGCGGGTGTTGGTGTGGATGTATGCGCATGTGAGAGCACCCGTGCAAATATGTTTTCTGAAATCCCAATTTGCTTACAGGTTTCACTGGCAGTGACTGTTCAACGAATGTAGATGACTGTGTACCACCGCCGTGTAGGAATCTGGGAGTCTGTGTGGACAAGGTAAGTGCAGGTCATACATTGTGAGAGCTAAATGTCAGAGCCATACTGGGGTTATAATGTCTTCGTAGCTAGCAGTCAAAACCTTGTTCGGTACACCGAGTGGAGCTCACAGAGACTGGCCGGTAACACGATAATTTCTGGTGACTGGCTAATAATTTACATCAGCCCCGATGTGTCAATGTTAGAGTCCACTACTCATCTATCCATCCATATGTGTGATGGCAAGGCATATCATGTGATAGTAAGGTAGTTGGTGATGTGCCAGTTTCTCCGGTTGAAATGGGATAGTGCATGCAGTGGGTCATGTAACTTGACATGTGACCAACGAATAGTATGTTATACCATGTATAGCCTTCCATGGCAAATCTAGCCTGCTTGCTCATTTAAAAGTTTCTTGGCTTCACATTGAATTTGAACCAGTGGAGTCTGTGACTTACACTGCACTCAAAATGAGCGAAAAATAACATCCAGTAATTTAAATTATCGTGTCCGTTCCCGGAGGAAACTCACAACGGCTGCTAACACACGGTAAACCCTGCAGCGCCTATCCGTGGGGATGAGGAGATAAGTCTCACAACCACTGACGCAAGTGCCGAGAAACCTCATTTGCCGCATCTATGTACCCATATCATCCAGTGCTCTCCGTATTCTTGTGCTCCTTGAAGGTTGCCAACTACTCGTGTAGCTGTCTGACTGGATTCGCTGGCAGGCACTGCCAGACAAATGTTGACGATTGCTTCACGCGACCGTGCCGTAACTCCGGTGTGTGCCAGGACGGCATTAACACGTTCACGTGTCAGTGTGCACCGGGTTACTACGGCCAAGTGTGCGAGAACGTGCAGCCAACAACGGCCGCGCCGTGGCGTCCCACAACAGCTCACCCCACGACACCTCGTCCCACAACGAGCGTAACAACATCGCCGCCTACTACCAGTGGACCATCGGCATCGTCTTCCTCGGAGCCAAGCACTGCCACAAGTCAAGAGGCTACTACCAAGAGCCAGCCAACAAAATCTGCCGTGGGAAACAATGGTAATTTATCAGTAGCTCTGATGTGCAACACTATTCCACTGCTTGTTGTGCTTTACAGCCTTCTGTCAGTTGCCTTTTTTGGTTATTTTTGCTGCCCCTTGTCAATTCCGGACTCTTTCAAGACGGGATCAGAGACACATTGCCGTAGTAACGCATGCCACAGAGCACGTTGGTAATTGCCACAGCACATGCCCAGGCCACAGCACATGCCCAGGCACAATCCTTGGTCGCCCGAGTGAGGAGTTGGCCAAGGAGAAGCCAGACTGTCATCTACAATAATTTTCCAACTTTTATTTCGGGAAGAACGGATCAGCCTTATTCATCAATGAGGGTAACAACATACAGTAAAACTCCCCAGGTCCGGCCCCGGCCCATAATCCGCCCAGTCCGTCTACCATCTAGGGTCACAAAAACTGGCTTTTCGACGAAAAACGGCCCCAAAACTATTGATTGGAACATTTTCCCTTCTTTTAATGTTTACGTTCATGGAGTAAGTATGACTGTAAGTTCTGAGTTGCGGGCAGTGCTAAGTCCCAAACTACCCCCCGGGGGATTAGCGGAGTTTTACTCTATCACACTTTCTCTGGGGACTGACAGTTGTCACTACTGGCATGTAATTTTCTGCTGGTTTTGCCAATGAAACGGTAGTCACTAGTTAGTGTAGAGTCACGGAAGTTCCAACATTGTGTAGTTCTAGATAGACAAGTTAGGAGACAAGTTCCAGCCACTCTGAATCTTGGTCTGATCCCCCTTTTTTATACGTTCCTGTTTTCTAATAATGCCATTGCGACAAGGTGTAGTGTCTGCCTCTCTTTACCTCCCACTCAGATGAGCAGACCGACGGTGACAGCAAGCTCGGTGTACCAGTGATAGCTGGAGCAGCTGGTGGAGCCGCTCTATTGCTGGCAGCACTGGCTATCATTCTCCTCATTGTCTACAGGAGACGAAATAGGTACAATGAGCAGATAAGTAACTTTCTTGGAGACAGGAAGCTTATCAGGGAAAGAAAAAACACAAAGCTCAAGCTATTCTTCACCATCATCATCAATAAGGAGTCCTTATTGGATGGTGAAGAAGAGCTTTAGATTTGTGTTTTTTTTCTTTCCCTGATGAGCAGATAAGTTGTGATACATTCACTCTGGAGTAAATGAAACCCAGACTGTGCAGCTGGGATGGTTGCTGCCACGGCGAATGTTTCTACATTACATCACTCAGTGACGTAGTGCATACAACTCTGAGCAAGATTCAAGCAAGTCTTCTGTTGCACAACTGCAGGCAGCTCAGGTGTGCACACTGCGCCACTTCCCGCTGCATATCTGTACCGACTCATGATGATGAAATCGAGGAATTTTTGCCATCACAGACGCCCAGCAGAAAGGTCTGAAGCTGTGCACTCTGGGCTTCGTTTTTTTTTTAATTTATGAAAGTGCACATGCCTACATGGAATGGAAGAGACAACAACAACAGCAAGAGAACATAGTACTCTTGATTTGATTGCTGCAGCACAACAGCAGGGTATGTATACTGATGAATGTGATGATGGGTTCATCCAGCTTTGGCGTATTCATCTTGCAAAGTAGTAGCAGAGAAGAACAGTATGGCATCGAAGTAATCCATGCATGCACGACTACCCTAAAGAGACAGCACTAACACACACGTGTGCGCAAGAATACTGTGAGCAGAAGTGCACATTGTCGGACTGAGGGTACTGTGACAAACCTGTTGGGATGACACCCTCACCGCCATTTTAACGCTGATGATTCTTCATGTGAAAACCTGTTTTTCTTGATAAGCATAACACAATGAGCCAAACCCCAGTGCCTAATAGGGATTGCAGTGCAGGTGGATTTCATCCTCAGGGCTCTATCTAGGTATGTCACGTGGGTAGATTTCATCCTCAGTGCTCTGTTAGAATAAGCCAGGCAGATCAGCTTCATTCACTGGACTCCGTCTAAAGAAGCCATGGCAGGATTGTTGTGTGATAATTACATCGTTTCTCTGGGCTTCTATTAATGTGCAGATGCGCAAAGGCGACGCACTTTGTGAATGCCGGATTTGACGATTACAGCAATGAGGTAAGTAAGCAGGAGTTAGGCCAGGGGGACTCTGTAACTTATACCAGCAGTCTGCATGTTGTACAGTGGACCATTTCTGCTAATAAGCGGTGCGGAGACAAACACTTTGTTATGGCAATCAGCAAATCAGCGAAGCGGACATTGGACGTAGCAATGAACAAAAAATAAAAGATGGATAATAAAGTTTCCTAACAAGTTTTCTGGAGACATTTGTGCTAAAGAAATTCTGCTGGATTCGGGAGGGTGCCGGGTTAACAAAATAATCTGATTTTCTGCTGCGATGGGCATGAAGGGACATTTTCGTTACTGAAGATTGTGCTGGATTATAGAGGTTGCTGGTTAGAAGAGGGACTACTGAATTGCTGTGGTCCATACCAACGTGGCATCTCAATACTCAAGTATGCACGGGTTGGTTTACAACTCCCGAGAACTGATGAATTTGTTCCACGAATGTGACTAATTTTCGAGAGCAGTATACTAAATACACAGAAATCCATGAAGTTTCAGCTGAAACATCAGCTGATGAGAAATACGTGATTGGAATAGTATTTTTACTTCAAAAGACTTTACAAATGATGGCTGTGCACTTTGGCATATGCACTTGGCACTAACTTTGCATACACCCACCCCTGTGCTACATCATGGCTTCGTTGTCCGGGTGCTTAAACTGACCAGAGAGCAGTATTGCAAGCCACGTCCATACATCCGACATCAGCATCCAGCAGAAGACACTGCTTTTGTTGGAAACATCACTAGAAGTACCTAGTTTCCCAGGCATGTCCTGAAAGAACTTGCATAGACCCCATGGTTGCTTGAGCTTACTAGACAGAATATTTCATTCTACTCAGTTCAGTCGAATGCGTTTCAGTGAAGCCACTACTCCACAATTGACTCTCATGTGTTGTACCGTTATGCTGTCAATGTTTTGCATTTTAGACTTTGGACAGATCACCCAAAGAAAAGAAGGACAATCCCTACTCAAAACATCCGGAAACAAACGGCAGCGGACCAGCAGTTAAACTTAACACGGGTACAAGTTCCGATCAAGTTCAAGTTCATTATTCTGTGAACCAGCAGCAAACTGCAGACGGCCACTACGAAGCACCAGAGCAATCCCAGCAAGGACAGGATCCTCTGAAGCCAGTCTCCCTAGCAGCGTCCATGCAAGCGGAAAGCAACTACTACCAGTTGAAACCAACCCACCTTGATCAGCACAGACAGCTGCCACAGTGTCCTGGAGACAACAAGACTGGCCCGAATGCAATGAAACCTGGATCTGCAGCGAATCCTACGTCCGAGGCCGCGTCAGATGCTGCAGATCACATGTATGGACAGTCTAGAAGTGATGAGGATGTGTACGACAATGGGGAGCTTGGTCCATATGACCTTGATGCCACGACAACGACCAGACTGATACCAGGAAGTGATGCGGACTGCAACGATGTCTATGACAATAATGAGCTGGGGCCTGGAGAAACGGCGCATGCTTTGCCGACGACACCGATGCTTCCAGAACGGAACCCGGTGAAAGGAGTGCAGCCCTCGCCTAGGCCTCGGGCAAAGGACGAGGACCCGGCCAACCCATTCTCCAAGTCGCACGGACTTCACGGCAGAGGCCCGGCTTTGAAGCTCAACCTGGCGGCAGGCCCCAGTCAGGTGCAGCAGTACTACTCATCTAGCCGCCCTTCAAGCACTGCAGACACATACTGGCAAGTATCGGAGGGGCGATCAGGCGCTTCCAGTCCCCTTTTTGGACAGGCCAGCAGCGATGCGGGCGACGGTGATACGTATGACAATGGCGACTTAGGTACAGATCCAACGACAGCCGTGTCCCGAGCTAAGGAAGCGCTTCCAGAAAACAACTGCTTTCAGCTAGAGCCACAGACCAAACACGTTGACCGAGGCCGACAGCTGCCGACTCCTCCGGGTGAGTCCACGCAGGCCAGCACATTGAAACCAGTGTCGTTAATGAGGGCAAACACGGCCAGGGAAGAGATGTACAGTCAGCTGGATTCAAGTAGATCCAATGGAGGTGGTGGTGGAGGTGGTGGTAGCCTGAAGCCAGTGACATTGACCGAATCAACTAGCTCAGATACCACATACTACCAACTCAAGACTGGGCCACCAGCTAAGCGTGTTGCCCGTACTGCAGGACGGAAGTGATACTCCACAGTTCACCCAGCCCTACTGCGTTCAGCTTGAAGAAAAGCATGCAATATAGTCATGCAGCACAAGGCGAGGATATGCTTTTGCAACTCCGAGTGCCACGATAACACAACCAACAGACGTATGAACACGGCTGGCTCTTGCCTGTGTAAGCGAAACAGCACTTTGACAGTCTACCTGGAGAGCTTTCTCTACACACACACTATTGGAGTGGATACAACTGTGAGAATGTAATGCAGTGACAGATTTCCAGAATGAATCTTTACTCTAGCACAGGTATTAGCAGCCGGTCCATGGAAACTTGATTCACAACCCGGCCACACATACATAACTGTCGAGCATCCATGGAGACAATGTAGAGTAGATTTCAGCACAATAAGGGTAATCAAGGCTTGTTTGCTGCTACTTTTAAGTTTCATGCTTTCAATCATCAGGCAACATGATAGCGTAGATTTCTAAAATACACAGTAGGATTAATGGAACTTGGATGTCGAGCCAATAGTATTCTGTAAAGACTGTACAATTATTATTTCGTTACCTTGGTGGACTGTTAGACCGAATTTGATACTTATAGGTCCCTTATCTTTAGAATTGATGGATTGATGATATTCCCGCAAGATAGAAAATGGTTGAATTGAATCAGACTGGTTGTTCTGTAACTGACAAGGAGCACATAAGCATTCATACTCTCTATCCATATCGAGAATATTGTATTTCAGCGCCGAGGTTGGCCACAGTATTTTTTTTACCCAATATTGCACAGTTGCAAATTCTTCAATTTAAGTGACGATCATTTTCTAGAACAAGTTATTGTCCACCCAATGTACTCCTGACACAACATAAAAAACCGTATTGCTTGACCTGATAGAGATAACATGTTGCCAAAGCATAATTGCACGGTTTTGTGTGGTAATTATTAGGGGTGAAACAATTATACCGAATACTCGAGTACAGTCTGTATCGGCTATAGAGTGACCCGGTAAAAGAATATATCGGCTACAGTGATACTGGTACGAAATATCAAAAGCAAAACGTATTTTATCCAGCAAAAATATCACTATAACCAATATTATCGGATGTAATGATATATCGGATATTATGATGGCAACAAAGAATCAAAACATGCATAACACACTATAATTATTATTATCGGCTATAGTGATAACTTTAAAAATGCTTGTAGCAATCAATATCAAAGGCCCTACTGTATAGCAGGAAATTTTCGGACGGAAATATTTTCGGACAAAGCCAAATTTCGACCTTTCGTACTGATTATATTTTCGTACAGTGCTGCATGCTAAACACACGTGTTTCCCTGCAGTACGCATGTATAGTGTACATAATTTCACATGAACAAATTTTAGTACGGAATTAATTTTAGTACAAAAGAGGCCGTGTACGAAATCGTACGAAAATAAATTCCGTCCGAAAATTTCCTGCTATACAGTATTTTTTTTACTTTCTTCAGTGAGACTTCGCATTGCTTATTTTTATAGTGATACATGTACATGTACATAACAGAATTTTTTACGGAAATGCGGGCACTGTCAACTATGCAGCATGCTCATTTGTCAAAACGCCATGCTGGAAGTATTTCCTTGCCTTTCATGTGTCAATCGAAATAAAAATAAAAAAATCGATCGTATCGCATATAGTGATTCATCGGATATAGTGATAATATCACGGAACTCAAAAGGGTACGCTATAGCCGATACAGACTGTACTCGCTCGTTTTTTTTCAAAAATAATCGTGCTCGGAATAAATCAGAGTACTCGTTCATAGATGGTACGGGCATTTACCACAGAAACCAGCAGTTTCAGAGCAGCATTCGGCAGATATTGATGTGCAGAGTGTGTGGTGAACATTTGTTCACGATAGGCCTTGACAGATTATGCTAGCATAATTTTTCGCATAATTCCTACCAAAATCGAATAATCGCATAATTCGAGGCAAATTGCATACGAATCGCATAAAATTGGAATAATCCGCCTGTTCGCATCAAATTCCATACAGTTGTACATGTTCTACAAGCACAAGTACAAGTAGATGCACCAGGAAATCGTAGGTTTACGACTCCCTTGAGAACATGTCCAGTCCACTACAATCAGTGACCTGGTGACGGTCGTAGCTAGGTCGGACGGTACGTTGACCCCGTTGAACCTTTGCTACTAGTATACAGTACAACGCCCTCTACAAAAAAATTCCCCTGTTATTTTGCACAGAACCATTATACATTAGCAGCATATATGAGCATAATGCGGCATAATATGATAACTTTTAGCATAAAAATAGCATAATTCTGCAATTTTTTCAGCAATGCGAAAAGCATAATTTCACGAAAATATTAGCATAATCTGTCAAGGAGTTCACGAGTAGAGAGAGCCCAAATGACCCACCAACTAATATCCCCGAGAAAAATGACTTCTACTCGGTTCAATCAGGGTTGTATCATGTGATTTTAAGGCCCTTGGTGTGCAATTTTTAGGAGATGAAGAATACTCGAATACTCGAATATTCGATCGGAGAAAATCAGAGTACTCAAACTCGGGATCTCAGTGCCAACTTTCACCCCTAGTAATTATTATTAATTTAACGAGAGAGCTTGGAAGCTCAGGGCCCTACGCTATGCTTTGTTACTTAGCTCATCGTGCATGTTGTGGGAACTGATGGAAATGTTTCCTGGGAAGGCGCTGACTCTGCCGAGCACGCGCGTTCTGGAGTCGACGGGATCACTCTGCCGACGTTTCCTGTGACCGGCGCTGACTCGCCCGTTCACGCCTATTTTGGAAACGACGGGATCTCTCTTCCAAAGTATGTTTTTGCTGACGCATCCTATCACCTATTCGGCAACTAACATCCATTCTAATTTCATTTCCTCCTCGTCTCCCTATTTCTTTCCAGAAAGTCTCTCTATACATCAGGGAGTCGTACTGTATTGGCAGCTACCCTAACGGGTCACGCCGCCCACCACCCAAGCATGGGTATGATGAGGGACAGTGGCAACAGAAACAAAAAAACAGCAAGCAGGGAGAGAAAGCAAGAGAAAGACGGCGATAGTAGTACATCTGGTGTGCGACGTATAGAAAAGAGAGATGACAAGAGATGCGCACAAAATAGGAAACAATAATTATTTTTGCAGTTCCGAAACAATCAACCAGGTGATGGAGTGTGGGCACCCGAAGTCCCACCTGGACTTCACTGGAAGAACATCCCACGCAGGGATATCAGCGATAGGCCAAGCGTTGAAAAACAGCCATGAGGACACATCGTCTAGAAGTCCACCGCGCTCGAACTGAAATTGCAGGTTCAAACAATTTCCCACGCGGTGTCAGGCAGCGTAACTCTTCTCCCTGCATCACCATCCATCTCCAGCAACCGTCTCCACTCACAGCTCATGCCTCTTCCACCACTGTACTCCTCCGAGCTTCGCAGTTTGAAACCATTCGGGGGTCAGCTACACCACCGCGAATGGAGAGACGAGGACGACAACGGTCGTGACTGAAAAGACACTGCCTTGGCGACCGCGTCGCGGAACCCTCGCCCCAGCAAATTCAGAAATACGCCAGGGGCAACTCTGGTGGACCCAGAGCCACCCCTTGGCAAGACTAGTAAGAGGAACGACTGAAAACTCAGATAAAACGGAGCTACAAAAAGTGCAACCGTCCCCTTCAAGCACAGTTGCAACACACAGGGAGTCGTATACATGTACATAATATTGTGGCCAGCTGTTTGTAGCCAGCTGTGTTTGATGGTACGGTACGGGACAGATACGGGAGCCAGCAAATGGCCAGCTGTGCGATACGGTACGGGACAGATCCGGGATAGCGCCAGGCGTGACACAAACAAACAAACAAACACCAAACGAGAGAGCTTGGAAGCTCAGGGCCCTACGCTATGCTTTTTTGCCTTGATGACCTAGACAAAAAAAAAGCATAGGGATGTTATAAATTCTTTAAAAAATTCCTTTTTTTTTAAGACATAACCTGGGATTCGAACCCGCACTATCGCGCGCCCTGCATGCATCCCCCGATACACTTCGCATACATACTAATTCTTCCAAGTTGTTTCACATTGTGATCTTGCATTTGAAAGCCCTATTTGAATATGCATTGTGGCCAGCCGTCTTTGATGGCACGGTACGGTAGGGGATAGGTACGGGACAGGTACGATCGAGGGTAATACGACACCGTCTCCCGTACCGTACCATCAAACACAGCTGGCCACATACAGCTGCCCGCAATATTCAAATAGGGCTTTCAAACGCAAGATAATAACGTAAAGCAACTTGGAAGAAATGGTATGAATGCGAAGTGTATGGGGGAATGCATGTAGGGCGATAGTGCGGGTTCGAATCCCAGGATATGCCTGAAAAAAAGGAGAATTGAAAAATTTATAACATCCTATGCTTTTTTGCCGTCAGATACGGATAGCGCCAGGCGTGACACAAACAAACAAACACACAAACAAATACCAAATTAAAGCTGTGTGGACCCTGGCTAGCGCCAGACGTTACTGAAGTAACGTCTTCTGCATAGCTACGGGAATTAAAGCTGTGTGGACCCTGGCTAGCGCCAGACGTTACTGAAGTAACATCTTCTGCATAGCTACGGGAATAATAATTACCACACAACGCTTTGGCAACATGTTATCTTAATCAGGTCCAGCAATACGTTTTCCCAAGTATTCGCATGACTGAGAGGGACATGCACGTACTTGCGTTTGGTGATCAGGCACGAGACTGAGTGGCATACGCCTGTCCCTCCAGGAAATCGCAATTTGGCCCAAATCCGCCATTTTCTGCAAAATCTGCGATTTCCCCAATTGTTGTTTTTATGCACTTTAGACAAATTTAGAAAGTAAAAGGACATACATATGTGGATACGAGTTTTAAAGAGTAACTGTCCACCACTGTAAATAGATACTATCATACAGTCAGAAAGTGCAACAACTAGGCCGACTTGGAAGGCTGTTGGTTAGCGCTACGGAGATGTGTTGAAGCTACATTGTAGGTGTCAGGTCGTCGATGTCTCAGTACTCTGTCAGTTTTGTGCCTAGTTGTTGCACTTTCTGAATGTACATTATAGTATCTAGTTGCAGCGGTGGAGAGTTACTCTTAACTCGTATGCATATGTCCTTTTCCTTGCTACATTTTATTTATGGCTCAATATCCGAGTTTCAAATTATACAGTTTTATGCACTTTTAACGCAGTGCTTTCCATGCGAGTAAATCTGCTGAGCAAATAGTGATTCCACGGATGCAACCAATTTCGTGATTTTGGCCCAAATCCGCAAAATTCTGCAAAATCCGCGAATTCCCGGCAATTTCTTGCGCACGTTTTCGAGAATTATTCCGCAAACTCCCGCAGGGACAGATACATGTGCATGTATGCATGTGACGCCATTGGGCGAGAAGTCATGTCGTAAACGTTGCCTTTCCTTGGTCAAGTTTCCTTTTATTCAGAGAGTCTTGTGCGCTGCCATGGTCTTACACACGCCTTCTCTCTGTCCTCAGGCTCTTGAACAATATCTTGAAAGTTTTCACTGGCGTACTATCAAGCGATATCGTCAGGTGAAATGCCGGCAAAATCAAAAGCTTTCAAGATGTTCAAGAGCCTGAAGTGTGTACTTCTTCTTAATAGTATTGTTAGGTACCACCTCCCGTCCATTTCTAGCTGGCCTGCATGCCCTTGCGTACGCACCTTTTGTCTCCTTTTGCTCCGTTGGCCTGGGTAGCTACTTGCGCGCCCATATTTGCCATAGCTACCCAGGCCCTTTATCTTGCCGTTTAGACTTGATCTCACTTTCTCTTTTCTCACTCTTCAATGTAGTCGTTTCGTTCGTCTTGGTCTCTTGTCTCGTCGTCTACTAGTATAATAAATGTCGTTCCCACTAACCTGTTCCCGTTGTAATGTCTGGATATGTCGTCAGTCGTCCTGTTCCGAACTCAACATTGGCGCCCGAATATTGATCGACCCACGACCCTGAGATCATCCCATGCCCAGCCGTCCTCAACCACCATTCGTCTCGTCTATATCAACCTCGTCTCGTCCATGTCAGTCTCGTCTCTCCTATGCCAACCTCGTCTCGTCTCTATCAACCTCGTCTCTCCTACGCCAACCTTACCTCGTCTATTCTCGTTCAAGCCATGCAGGTCAGCTACCTTTCTCTCTTTCTTTTTTTTTGTATGCTTCTTCGTCAAATTTATTTTCGTGAATTTTTTTTGTAGTGTGTGTGCGCGCGCGTGTGTTCGTAAAACATTACCAAGTTAGGGGTCCGATCATGGTGAGCCACGCTCTAATTTTTGGATGTTTAGCAAAAGTGTAACTAGGCTGTATTAGCCGTGCAAAATACTAGTAATTCACGTTCCTCGTCAAACTCCAATTGTTATTTCACACAATAAGTAGTACAGGAATGATCTGTACGAGTGCATTTTAGTACACACTTTCGTGAGATCCATGCGCGCGTGCAGTATGTGTGTGTGTGTGTGTGTGTGTTTTCTCCTCCAGTTCATTTTTTTAAAATCTTTTCCTCTCTTTTTTTTTCTCTCCGCGAGGACGCGGGATTTTTTCATGGAGGGGTGGTATGTTAGGTACCACCTCCCGTCCATTTCTAGCTGGCCTGCATGCCCTTGCGTACGCACCTTTTGTCTCCTTTTGCTCCGTTGGCCTGGGTAGCTACTTGCGCGCCCATATTTGCCATAGCTAACCAGGCCCTTTATCTTGCCGTTTAGACTTGATCTCACTTTCTCTTTTCTCACTCTTCAATGTAGTCGTTTCG
Source organism: Sycon ciliatum (assembly GCF_964019385.1). NCBI lineage: Eukaryota > Metazoa > Porifera > Calcarea > Leucosolenida > Sycettidae > Sycon > Sycon ciliatum. Next base: position 9,007,007 of record NC_088650.1, on the reverse strand, counting down.
TTCGTCTTGGTCTCTTGTCTCGTCGTCTACTAGTATAATAAATGTCGTTCCCACTAACCTGTTCCCGTTGTAATGTCTGGATATGTCGTCAGTCGTCCTGTTCCGAACTCAACAGTATTATTTTTTTAAAGTCTATACAGGACCGGCGGAAGCAGTTTTGGATTGGTCCGGTCATACCTTAGCCTTTCATGCTGTATACGCTATGGCGGGTATACACATGACCTCCTCGGCAGTAAACACAGTCATGTTGGTGGCCAACAACTTGGTCCGGCAATGGCCTGACCAACCGGACCGGTTCCGCCGGGCCTGCTATAGTGTAGTATGCAAACCGGTTTGTCAAGAGAAATGCAGGACGATGAGGGATTTTCGAAAAATCAAATCCTAAAGAAGGGGGATGAGCGGAGCATTTCAAATTGTTCCGTGAAGTTTTCAGATAAACTGACACAGCGTTTATCAAGGAGTAGGAGATTGGGACAGACTTTGACCTTTTTCCTACGCTATGGCATAGAATTCTCCAAGAAAATCCGTCTTTTCTGTTCCCTGCTCTTTTATGTTCCGTGGCTGCGTTGGCTCAGGGCGATTACTTTTTTTACAATCATTTTTTTAAATTTTTTACATCACCGCCCAATGGCAGAAGCCAATGCAAAGGAGCTGGAGGGGGTGTTAGCCAGCCATGACAATCATGCAGTAGATCTACATGACTGTATCTGATACTGTGATAGACAGCGTAGCCAGCGCTTAGAATGATAATCCGTCTCTAGACTAGTCCCATGCATCATGCATCATAAGGTATTTGCAATGCCTACGATTGTTACGTGATCTCTTACCGGGTGGCATCGGCCGTCAGCTGTCGCGCTCAGAATCTGCCAAAACGCCGTCACACACAATGACAAAAATAGACAAACGGAAAAAATTGGACAATCACCGACTGCAGCACTTCGGCAAGAGAGAGAGCAATGGCATTGCTTACACCGTCAGCTGTCCGGTCCGGGCACTGTGGCAGCTGGCCTCTAGCCTTTACTTTAGTTTACACGCCACCAACATCGGAGACGACAGCGGAATGAGCGTTGGTAGCCGCCGGGCTCCAAACTTGCACAACAGATGCTCTGATGTAAGCTGCCCGCCCGCTCTCCAAAATTAGCCACAAACGCTGGAGCAAGTGGAATGATGTTTGGCCCAGGCCTCATATATAGTCATAGGCCCACCAGAAAGACAACATTAAAATTTTATTGTGTGATCATGTGACTGTAGATCTACAGGACACCGTCCTTGTGACTGCACTGTTTGACAAACAGAACTCCAGCGCGCCGAAGCGATCCCTGATATGACCTGTCGAACCTAACGTCGGCCACTGAACTTTGTCCTTCTTTCGTCCTCCAAAGTTACCGTGCAGGTAGCTGTTGGAGTGTACGTAATCGTTCACCGACGCAACATTCCTCTACCTGTACAGGTATCGCTTATTTTTCGGCTACAAAACAGAATGGATCCGTCCAGCACGAGCACTTTCCCGTATCTCTCAAGCTTCGTATGAACGCAAGAACACCGTCTGGCGAAGCTAAAAGGTGTGGATACTTTGGCAAGTGGAAAGACTAGAACTGAAGTCTTGTAGTAGTTGTAAGCAGTACATTTTGCTAATAACAACTTCCGCCCGTCAAAGAGCTGCGGTGATCTGTACAACTGGTGATTGATCGGATTCGGCTGGAGCGATGCGAGGGTGTGAACATCTACATGCTGGGTTGGGCCTCTTGCTGGCGATGCTAGCAGCGTCGTTTCCAGGTACGTAACCGCCTGCATGGGTTTCTGATCGCGCTCTCTTGAATGTTATTCTACTCTGTCCGGCCACTTCCAGACTGCAGTCGTGATCACTGCATTTGCCTGCATGATTTGGTTCAAATGTTGAGCTCGTTAGAGCCGCCGCTGTCGCCTCGAATACCGAGAACGGGTCTGTGGTTTACGGCGGGACAGCGTGCCATTACATGTACATGATTTTTCTTTCACTCTAAAGCCTAAATTTTGCTTCCCGACACCACAACGGTTACGATTCCAAGATCGATCGGGTCTATATGGCGAAAAGATCGTCGTGTGAAACTGTTAGGTGTTACTGCTGCTTATTAGTCGATCGACATTGTCAAAGTCGACTTCCAGTACTGATATTATTATTCACACAGGCAGTAGGCTTTAGGTTCTGCGAAAGACTAGTGCTCAATACCTGATCCAGGCCGAGCCGCGTACACAAAGGCACACAATGAAAACTTTGGCAAATTCCGTTGTGACTCGCTGTCTGATGATTGGCTCAGCCATGAAACTCTGAGCAACAACGGAATTTGCCAAGGTTTTCATTGTGTGCCTTTGCGTTATTACTTGTATTATTCATGTTTATAGGACAGTCCCCACATACTCAAGGTCTTCTCCTTACGGGCACCCTAAGGAGTAGCGCATGTCGAAATTGGCATGGGGATGGACCAGTATTGGTATGGTATTGATCTATTTGAATTCGGTATCTCAACAGTACAATGTACAACTTGGGAAGATCCGAATGACATACATACATAAACATAAAAGTGGAGTAGGTGCTACAGCTGATCATTGAGGATATACTGTATTACTGAGGTGTTAGTTTGGCACGATTCATGTTCGATTAGCTTCTCCTCCAATCGATCGTCGAATCTTTACACTTGTAGAGCCTCACAAGTTGTGTGGTATGTTGCTATACGTCCTTGAATCGTGGTTTGTCCGTATTGTCCAATGGTCCTGCCCGTAGCGTCATCGGATACACAATGCTTGGCAAGGAAAGAAAGGGTGGCTATGCGTGGTGGAAACGTGCCAAAGCAATATGCAATATTGACCAAACAAATAAAAAGGCAATTCCAGACCTGCAGAACGGCAATGAAATTCACAAAACAGATCAAGCGAAGGCCGAAACGCTGTGTACCTTCTTTGCCCGCCAATGCACCACTCAGTCAACGCCGCCAAATACTGTAGCAACTAGTATAACAATCAATGAAGCCGACGTCGATGGAAACAAATTTGGATTCGGAAACATACGCCCTGTTGAAGTCTTCGATGCAGCAAAAAGGCTGCAACAACATAAATCATCATCAGACATCAACCTGACAAACCGTATACTAAAGGAATTCGCCGACATCCTTTCCCAATCACTATCAGTATTGTTCAACTACAGCCTTGATGATGGTGTGTTCCCGTCCTCCTGGAAATCATCCACTGTAATACCGGTGTACAAGAATAGAGGTTGCGCCAAAAAGCCTACCAATTACAGACCTATATCCCTTCTCCCATGCTGCCATGCATAGCGAAACTAATGGAAAAGATTCTCTCGGAACGTCTACTTCGATACTTGATGACCCATGGTGTAATTTGTAAAGGTCAATTCGCATATGTACGCAACAAGTCTGTAACGGACCAACTTATCTTGCTAACCCAATCAATGGCTGTAAATATTGATAATGGCACTAATTTTGACCTGATATCTCTAGATTTCAGGAAAGCTTTCGACCGGGTCGACCACTCTATACTCCTAAAGAAATTCGGTAAGATTGCTACAGCTTCGTCAGTAAAATGGCTGAAGAGCTTCTTAGGGGATCGACAAATTGAAGTGAAGGTACATAGCACTAAATCGAAGAAGCGGAGCATCAACTGCGGAGTGCCTCAAGGTTCCCACCTTTCACCACTCCTATTCCTACTCTATATAAATGACCTGCCCAACGCTATGCAACATTGCACGCAATATCTATTTGCAGATGATGTCACTCTCCTACTGGCTTACAAACCTGAAGACACCCTCGCCAGTAGAGCGAACATGCAGTCTGATCTCGATGCATGTCAAACATGGGGCAGGAACAATGGAGGTGAATTCTCAGCGAGCAAGACATCCGTGCTGTGCCATAGAGCTATCAATGATACACCACCTGCAGGAATCCAATACCAAATGTACAATGAGCCATTAACGGTGGTTCCTGAACTGCAACATCTTGGCATCACCTTGACCGACAACCTGGATTTCCGCAAACATGTCGCCTCAATAACTTCGAAGTTCAGATATCGAGTGCACCTGCTGTCAATTATGTCCCAGCAACTTACGCCTTCGGCAATGATCATACTGTACAAAGGGTTCGTAAGACCTGTGATCGAATATAGCTGTACGGTGTGGTCGTTTGGATCTAATAAGAAACCCATGACCACTCTTGATCAATTACAGGCAAGGTTTGCTAGAGCTCTACTGAAAAAGAAAAAAATTGCATTTGATTACACTTCTTCCAAATCTGTCTTAAATTCTAAATGCTCCCTAGAGTCACTAGCCTATCGTCGTCAAATCATCAGTCTCACTACTTTTCACAGATATGTTTTCCATCATCGTGATTACCTTGCTGATTTCCATTTCAAGATTACGAATAGTGAGCGACGACCAAATAAAATCATTCTTCCCAAATTTAAATCATTGTCTAAGTCTCTCTTCATGTTCCGAACTGCTATTCTATGGAACTGTTTACCCCCCAGTCTAACATCGGAAGCCTCGCTCTATAAGTTCAAAGCTGCCCTCAGGAAATTTACAGCTGACTATGCTTATGCAATCAACGGAATTCCGCCACCTTGCAGTTGATTTTCCCCATTTCTCTCCTCATCAATCCCTACTTCTCTTTGTACATACATCTACATCTACTGTTCTTTCAATCAAATGAACCCCTCGATAGGCACATTGCCTTTGGGTCATTTCATAATAATAATAATAATAATAATAATCGACATACATGTACATCCGCCAGCGTCCTTCACAGCTGAGACTTTCAGCTTGTGCTTGTCTTGGTTGGGTGCAACTTGCCCTTGTATCTTAAAATTGTTATCACTCTAACTAGGAACCATCCCAGTTGGAGTGCTCATCCAAGACCTACTAGAGCTGCTTGCTTGGCAGTTAGTTGTAGAACGTCAGTACGTTGGTCACTGCCGTGCAATGCTATGTCATGAGCTGATTGTCAAGTAACTGGTGATGTTAGTGGACATTATAGCGTACCTTGTTCCTTGGTCCTTTTCTTTCTTATCAATATATCCATAGCGTTATTAAGTCGCCCGATGATTGCATTATGCAAGAAACTCGGAGGTGCGACGAACTCTGTAACCCTCCAGGGCCTTTTTGTGTTTCCATAGCGATATTTACATGTTGTACAACTCTACATTGTGAAGTGGATGATTTCTGAATCTGAACCAGTGACTTAGTGCAATCGTCAATCATGCGGCAAAAGATTGCATGTCATGATGCAGATTCGACATTGCGTTCAGTTGCGCCACGTGTGCAGTGGAGTGGATGTGATAATGTGCGAGCTGCAAAGGCAGAAACAACTCAGGCGCAGCCAAGACAATATCCCCAAGCATGCCCGTATAATCACTAGTTGAAGTGTGAACGTCTTCTTTGACTATGTACATGTACAAGTACATGTTTGATATTGATATTATATTTTCAAGCATTCTCCAGAGGCAAATGGATGCCTATCAAAGGGAGTCTCCTGGGGGAAAGGAAGTGAAGGTGGCTGTTATGAGAGAGGGAAGAAGGGACATGACAAGGTGAAAAAATAAAAAAATAATACAAACATGTAACTGGCAATGTAGGTCTTGGAGGATAATGCTCGCACAATTGCCAGATTCTTCTCAGAAAGCAGTGAAATTGGCAGAACCATACAACGCTTACTGAGGGCATTTCGTCGAATTCTAGTCTTCCTATTTCCGGTACTTCGAAGTAGATTAAATTGACGGTGAATGCAAGTTTAAAGAGATCAAGTGGGCTTCAGGTTTTCTTTTTGCTGTGTTAGCATCTCAGTGCAATGCCGTAGGAGGAGCGCCGGCAAGTTCAAGATACTTCTTTGCTCGCGCAGAAGGCTGCCGGAAAGGCTGTGCCTACCCTGAGTAAGTTGTTTGACTAGGGCAGTACTAGTAGGGGTGCAATTGTCCTACCACCTTGTTAGTACTGCTTGGTTTGTTAGTACTGCTTGGTTTGTTTGCTCTGTGTGGCTGTCAGGTGCTCAATGATTAAGATGACATGCAGGGTGCAGCTGACAAAAATCCTGGAATGGTTGTGTATTGTAACTGTCATTTTTCATGATGGGTGCATGCATAGGCCAGACATGACTAGTCGACTCCTCAGTCACCTGTCCGTGCTAGCTATGCTGAAGTAAAACCTGTCAAGACGACCACTCTGATAAGGCGACCACTCTGATAAGGCGGCCACTCTGATAAGGCGACCACTCTGATAAGGCGACCACTCTGATAAGGCGACCACTTGTCCCAGACGACCAGTACAACTATGACTGAAGACTTTCCCTGGATAACCAAACCATCAGTAGGCTGTAGGTTGTATACATGGACCACGTTTGGAGGGTTCCTCAGTCGAGCGGTCAGCTTACAGAGGCTTCACAATACGTATAGTGTGAGTCCTAGTACAGCTGTACTCTGATAAGGCGTACACGAAAGTCGTGTTGTCCCATCACAGACAATGGAGCGGAGCAGGGTGGGCGATCAGTCGATATTGTTGTTTTAAAGGTGGAATTTCATCTGCTCTGTTGCAACAGTATACAGACACACCCAGAGCCATGTCCATCTGGATACTATGAAAGTCGCTACGCTGTTGACTGCTTACCATGTTCAAACAGCAGGTAACTATTCAAATATTCCTATTGGTTTCTTTGAAAGGATTGTGAGAACTTCCCTGACTGTTTACATCGAACTGGGTTCTTTTGCATTTTAAGTTCCGTGCACTAGAGCGTGTGTGCGTGGGGGGGGGGGGGGGGGAGAGGACCATGTGTTGGAAATCATATTAACAGGTATTCTGACTTTCTGATCTGGAACTCCATCCTGCTAAAATTTATTGGAACACAGTGCCATATAGCTAGCATACCGGTTTGCAAACTAACTTTGGATTTGCAACATGTCAGTAGGATGACGTGAGCATGTCACGAAGAAGATTAATATAATGTGAGCATGTCACGAAGAAGATTAATGTAGTGAAAGGTAAGGATTAGGCTTTCCATGGGCCTTTGCCAGATAATGCTCGAATTGGCAGATTCTGTTCAATAGTCAGAAAAGTGGAAGTTGGGAGTACCATACAAAGCTTATGGCAGGCAAATCCTTGAATTCTGCTCTTCTTCTTGATTGCAGCTAATGGGGTCGTTCTCGGCACTTGTGCCAGTGGTTGTGAGACTTATCCACTCACCCCCCACCGTTAGGCGCTGCATCTGCCGCTAGTGTTTACCGGGTGTAGTAGTAGTATTTATTTTATTTACCATCGGATGCCTCAACAGTGATAATACACAACTCTTAAGAGGGCCGATAACGGGATAAGTGTCGTTGTGAGTTCCCTGCGGGAACGGACACGATAATTAATTTTTTTCTTGATCCTTAATATACTTTACCAATGCATGCATTTAAAAAACATACCAGAATATTATCAAATTCTGCCAAGTTTTCTGTCGGCATTATCTGCCATAGGCTATCTTTCCATGTCATACATGCTGATGTGAATGCTTTGGAGTATCATACCTTCTGGTGTTTCTGGTGTGCTCAGTTGTCAGTGCACAAACACATCAAACTGGTCACAGCGCACGTACGCTCAAGTCTTCAGCGATGGTGGCTGCCCAGAGCAGCTGCCGTATCTTCCATTCAAGCTGCGCGAGTGTAGCGGTAAGCGTACTCTGAAGTGAATGCTGCACGGGCAAGCACATGACTGTGATTTATCTCTTACAGTTGTGAGTGTATTTAATGATAATATCACAGCTACTGCAGAATGCAACATACTAGTTGATATCCAGCCCTGCCCTAGCTTCTCCTGCTTTTCAGTTCCCCTTTCTTTCTTTTTCTTTCTCCCCTCTAGCTCTATTACCGCCATGGCTGGCTATCGCCCACATCACCATTTCATTGGCTAGTGCCACGTGATTGTGAATAAATAAATAAAATAAATAAATCTTTATGATAATGAGAGTTGGCTAGAGCAAAGGAAGACAATGTCAATTTAAAACTATTATCTACTGTGTTTTGATCTCTTTCCGCTTCTCACAGCCTGCCATACGTCATGCTCGGAGTGCACTGGCCCCACTGATAATGACTGCTCTGCATGTGCTCCGGGAAAGGTGCTTGCAAACAGCCACTGTGTGGGTAAGACCGCAAAGCAACAGCTGCTCAATTTGCTAAAGAATTTTTATCTGAGAAGTAATTTCTAGGCATCCTGCAGCTTAATCCGTAGAGAGAAGTAGGGTGGACACACCCATTCCCACAGCACTGCAAAACCGAACTGATTCCTTTTATAGAGTCGGCGTGGAGAAAGCAATTTTATTAGTGCAATTAGGAGTATAATCGATGCAGACATGGCCAGACAACAACGAGTTCATGGAATTTTTTAAGGATTTTTATGTTATTCAAAATCGATTTTCGTGTTCCGCTCATCAGTGAATAGTATCGGAACTGAGGGTACTGTGTACAACAATAGAACATTTTATAACAGCATAATTAATTAAAAGTGTGAACAACAAAGGAAGTGCTACAGCATTACATAATAGGTGTCAAACATAGTGCTAACGTATATAACTGAGTGCAGCCACAAAGCAAGAGGTGATACAGTGCAACATGACACAACATTTACATCTGATAACCAGCTACGAGAACAACTTTAGCGCGACTACATGCTTCTTTTGTTTACAAAGAACAGGATTATGCACACGAATACATACAGCTTCCAGAACCTTCAACTGCTTAACATAACTTGCACGGCACAAAACAGAAAAGTGAGAATCATCGTACACAACAAGACAATCTGGACGTGATAACAAGTGACAAAATACAGCTGACTTTTTGCTCACGTCGCTCTCTTCCGTCTCATCCCGCTCCTTTCCTTCGACCTCCTCCGCCTTATCCTCGTCCTCCGTCTCATCTTCATCATCATCGTCCTCATCACCACCATCATCATCATCAGTCACTTCCTCATCATCCGTTTGATGCTCAGTCTCACTGCACTCCTTATCAGCCTCCAACATGGCTCCATCATCTCCACCAGCATCACAAGTCGTTTGACCGCTGCTCCGCGTCACCGTTGCTGGGTTCTCTGCTACTGCACACCCATTTCCACTGTCCATTTTGCGTGGACCAAGTCCATTCCGTGCATAAATTTCAAGTGAATAGTTTGCTGTGCTTCTTCTGGGTCTATGGGTGAGGATATTGGTTTCATTTTGGTTTGTCGATGATCTCCCTCTCTGTCCAGACACAGTCGGCACCGTGGATCCCAGCACCGGGGGGACCACCGTCTCGGTAGTCACCAAAGGTAAAGGGGGTGGCCCTTGCCTCCGCCTGAGCCACCCCCTTTACCTTTGGTGACTACCGAGACGGTGGTCCCCCCGGTGCTGGGATCCACGGTGCCGACTGTGTCTGGACAGAGAGGGAGATCATCGACAAACCAAAATGAAACCAATATCCTCACCCATAGACCCAGAAGAAGCACAGCAAACTATTCACTTGAAATTTATGCACGGAATGGACTTGGTCCACGCAAAATGGACAGTGGAAATGGGTGTGCAGTAGCAGAGAACCCAGCAACGGTGACGCGGAGCAGCGGTCAAACGACTTGTGATGCTGGTGGAGATGATGGAGCCATGTTGGAGGCTGATAAGGAGTGCAGTGAGACTGAGCATCAAACGGATGATGAGGAAGTGACTGATGATGATGATGGTGGTGATGAGGACGATGATGATGAAGATGAGACGGAGGACGAGGATAAGGCGGAGGAGGTCGAAGGAAAGGAGCGGGATGAGACGGAAGAGAGCGACGTGAGCAAAAAGTCAGCTGTATTTTGTCACTTGTTATCACGTCCAGATTGTCTTGTTGTGTACGATGATTCTCACTTTTCTGTTTTGTGCCGTGCAAGTTATGTTAAGCAGTTGAAGGTTCTGGAAGCTGTATGTATTCGTGTGCATAATCCTGTTCTTTGTAAACAAAAGAAGCATGTAGTCGCGCTAAAGTTGTTCTCGTAGCTGGTTATCAGATGTAAATGTTGTGTCATGTTGCACTGTATCACCTCTTGCTTTGTGGCTGCACTCAGTTATATACGTTAGCACTATGTTTGACACCTATTATGTAATGCTGTAGCACTTCCTTTGTTGTTCACACTTTTAATTAATTATGCTGTTATAAAATGTTCTATTGTTGTACACAGTACCCTCAGTTCCGATACTATTCACTGATGAGCGGAACACGAAAATCGATTTTGAATAACATAAAAATCCTTAAAAAATTCCATGAACTCGTTGTTGTCTGGCCATGTCTGCATCGATTATACTCCTGATTCCTTTTATGTACAACGTTTCGGCAAAATTGCCATCGTCAGGTACGAATTTTTATCTGACACGATTATTTGAAAAGATGAAGGCGTGAATGTACTTGGCTGTACAAGTTTTTGGAATAAAATCAGTTTACTTCGAAGTAAATGTTTTAGCAGTCTCAACAGACTACAGGGTACCCAGTGTATGGGTTGAGTATGGGTTGAGTATGGCCCGTTGAGTATGGCCCGTTGAGTATGGGTTGAGTATGGGTTGAGTTCTCGGCAAAATGGACCGGGGCATGAATACTTCAGTAGTACGAAGGAACTCGGAGAATGTGTTTTAAAAGAATCAATGTTTGTAATGACCAGATATCACCGGACATGGCCACATTTCCGATTTCGTTCAAGTTGGCTCCTTTCATCTCTGGGTGAATCTCATTCACCCACCATGACAGTTTGGTCCAGTAACGCCGTGTTCCTTAGACATAGCCCCAAATCAAGGATATAGGGTACAGGGAAGACAATGTGAAGTGCATGGTTTCTCGACAAAACGATGATATGGGCGAGTGTGCTTTGTTTTTTTCCATTTGTACAGGTGTTACAGGTACAAGGTGTATGGTGAACACTGACGGTTTCGCTGAGCAACCATGCTTGAACAGCGGTATCTGCTTGCATCTGGTCAGTGTACGTCCTTGGGTGCTTGTACATGTACATCATGTGTACGTATCAGCGTGAACAGTATCCACTCGTGATATGAACCACAGCTGGAGGTGCATGTTATATATTGGTCCAATGGCGTTCGGGCAGTTGTGAGAGAGGTTCACATTTTTTTTAAACAAATGTGAACAAATTAAAATAGAGAGGTTCTGCAAAACGAAAATTCGAACGTACATGTAGTTTCGCGACAGTCCTTGCGAAAGTGTGTACGAATTTTTGCACGAACTTTGCGTTCTGCACATTTTCGTAGTTTGCGCGGGCCAAGTGCACGTACGCCATGACCCGATCCGATCTCACGAAATTTCCTACGACAGTTCATTTCGTGTTCCCTGCAAGTTTCGCTTCCAAAGTTGCGAAAGTTCGTGCGAAGTTTCGCACCTCATGATGTTGTAGTGATTTGCGATAAGCCTCCGGTTTTAACGATTTGTTTTACGGAGATTTTCCATGTGTTTTGAAATTAAATTATTTGCATTCTTTTATGATAATATGTTATTTGATATTTCTTTGCATAAATATGTAGCGTACGGTACTCAATTAGTACCACGTGGATCTACGTTAGGTTTGTCCACTTTTGCTAGGGTACTCATGCATGCACGTGTCTTTCTTTACCGTACACCATTCGTGTCCTTTGCCGGATATTTGTACTCCTTTTATTGCGCGTTGTAATTATTACATGTTTGTACATACGCTAACTTTGGCGCACTACACATTCTGTATTTTCTCTTTGTTATGGCACAAGGATTCAGAGAATCCTTCAGTAGTCTAGACATTAGTCTTCACCATGCGGTTTGGCCTTTCGGTGTTCTTTTGCAATGAATAACAACAGTGTAGTCTGAGTAGTTTTCCTGTGGATTCCCGGTGGATTTTAGAATTGAGATGTGCTAGACGCATCAATTGGTGACCCCTCGAAACGAACTCGGATGTCCTCCTCGGGCTTAGGAATGGACCAAGCTGTCACCCCTGCTCGTGGTGACCTTAGCAAAGGTCTCTCTTCTCGACTACATTCGCCATATCTGAACAAGACAGTGCAGGACAGTACCGGTAATGGCAGCGATCCTCAGTCAAGCACCGCTACTGATGTAGCTACGAGATCCCAACCTGCCGCTGCAGCACAATCGGATCCTGCTCCTCGTCCTGAGACTGTATCAACCGTTAATTTGAAGATTCCACCCTTCTATATTCAAGACCCAGCTCTGTGGTTTCTTCAGGTAGAGTCTCAATTTATCACACAACGAGTAACTAGTGAGCGCTCCCGTTTCCACCATGCATGTGGTTGGTGCACTGCAACCGGAGATGGCCATGCAGATAAGGGATTTACTGCTGAACCCACCCAGCGACCGCCCTTACACTCACCTGAAGGAAGCATTGGTCCAGCGTACTTCTGCCTCTGCTCAGCATCGGATCAACCAGCTCCTATCTGCTGAAGAGCTTGGTGATCAGAAGCCTTCTACCCTATTGCGCAGACTGCAACAGCTAGCTGGTGATACTCCAGTGGATAGCCAATTCCTCAAGGAGTTATTTATGAAGCGTCTGCCTGATCAGTGTAGAGTAGTACTTGCAGCCAGTCGTGAGTCTGATATACAGCAGTTATCTCTGCTGGCTGACCGTGTCATGGAAGTCATGCCAGCCCATGTCCGTGCTGTTACGGTGCCAGAACCCGTTGCTGAACCTCTGGCGGAGTTGCGTGCCGAGGTCGCAGCCCTCCGCAGAGAGATGCAAGATTTGAGTACTCGTGGGCGTTCAGCATCTCGATCGCCCACACGAAACTACGGTCGTTCGCGCAGTTCGTCGCAGTCCCGTAAGTCCTCAGGATTGTGCTGGTATCACGACAAGTTTGGTGACAACGCTCGTCGCTGCGTCCCACCCTGTGCCAGAGCAGCTACCTTTGTGCAGCCGTCAAACTCCCAGGCCGGTCGGTGAAGGCGACCACTGCCCCCGGCCCTGCACCGTCTCGTCGCCGATTATTCATCCACGATCGCTTCACCAAGCACGATTTTCTCGTGGACACCGGCGCCGAGGTCAGCGTTATACCACCATCTGCCACTGATTCTCGCCATGCAGTTGATTATGCGTTACAAGCAGCGAATGGTTCTCGCATACCGACGTATGGTACACGCTCAGTAACGGTGGATTTCGGCCTGCGTCGTAAGTTTCAATGGGTGTTCATTATTGCTGATGTGACATCACCTATTATCGGTGCAGATTTCCTGGCACACTTTCGGTTGAGTGTAGATCTACACGGTCGTAAACTGTTAGATGGCATCACCAGTCTGAGTGTGTGCGGTCTAGTCTCGTCCTCCGCTGAGCCGACGTGTTGTTTGCCAGTCTCTGGTGATAGTTCGTTCAACGCTCTTATTAATGAGTTTCCATCTGTCACCCGCCCCTGCAACTACGACACACCTGTGAAACACAACGTCGAGCACCATGTGGTCACCACGGGCCCACCGGTATTTGCCAAGCCTCGCCGTCTCCCTCCTGATCGTTTAGCTGTAGCTCGTCGGGAATTTGACCACATGCTCGCTGCGGGCATCATACGACCATCGTCCTCCCCATGGGCCAGTCCATTGCACATGGTTCCCAAACCAAATGGTGACTGGCGCCCATGTGGTGATTACCGTGGCCTGAATCGTGCAACTGTGGCTGACCGGTATCCGATACCGCACATCCATGATTTCTCTGCCAATCTTCATGGCGCCTCAGTCTTCAGCAAGATAGACTTGGTTCGTGCATACCACCAGATACCAGTGGCAGAGGATGATATCCCGAAGACGGCCGTTACGACCCCATTTGGTTTATTCGAATTTGTTCGTATGCCCTTCGGACTCCGGAACGCAGCCCAATCATTTCAGCGTTTCGTTGATCAAGTGTTGCATGGCCTGGATTTCTGCTTTGTGTATATTGACGACATCCTAATTGCCAGTTCGGATCCTGAGACGCACCGCAAGCACGTCCGCTTGGTCTTACAGCGTCTGCAAGAGCACGGCCTCGTCATTAATCCTGCAAAGTGCGTATTCTCTGTTTCTACCATCGAGTTCCTCAGCCACAACGTCAGTCGTCATGGTATTGAGCCAACTTCCCAACGTGTTCAGGTTATTCGGCAGTTCAAACCACCAACTTCTCTCCGTCAGCTTCGTGAGTTTCTAGGTATGGTGAATTTCTACCGTCGTTTCCTACCTAACTGTGCCGCCATCGTGAAGCCTCTCACGGATCTGCTCATCGGCAAACGTAAGCATGACTCCTCGTTCTGTTGGACTGAAGCTGCTGAATCTGCATTTGATCAAGTGAAATGCCTTCTAGCTACCACTACATTATTATCGCACCCTAACCCTGAGGCACCCATCAATGTCATGTGCGATGCATCTGACTATTGTGTCGGAGCTGTGCTTCAGCAGTTTGTCGACGGTGCATGGCAGCCGCTAGCTTTCTTTAGCAAGAAGCTTTCCCCTACTGAATGCCGCTATCCTACTTTTGGTCGCGAATTACTGGCTATGTATCTAGCTGTCAAGCACTTTCGCCACTATGTTGAGGGCCGGTCATTTCATATCATGACCGATCATAAGCCGCTGACCCATGCCATTCACTTGCCGTCAACTCGCCATTCTCCCCGTGAGGCACGACACTTGTCCTTCATAGCCGAATTCACCACTGATATCCGCTTTGTCAAGGGCACTCAGAACATCGTTGCCGACACGTTGTCACGACCACTGGATGCTATTGTCCAGCCATCCTCAGTCGACTTTGCTGCTCTCGCCACCGCTCAGAGTAACTGTCCTGAATTCATCGCTCTCCGAAATAATGATTCGTCCAGTTTAGTGTGGCAAGAAGTTGCTTCGCCTGTCTCTTCTCAGTTGCTATGGTGCGACACCTCCACTGGTTCACCTCGCCCGTACGTACCTCCCGACTTCCGCCAACCCGTATTCAACATGCTGCATAATTTGTCTCACCCTGGTATTCGTGCTACACAACGTCTCGTTACCGCTCGATACGTCTGGCCTTCCATGAACCGTGATGTGCGCAACTGGTCTCGTTCCTGCCTGTCATGCCAACGATCGAAAGTGCATCGTCACACTAAGACCCCTCTTAGTCGCTTCATGCCACCATCTGCTCGTTTCGACCATATTCATATTGACCTGGTCGGACCACTCCCATCTTCACAAGGTTTCACGTACCTACTCACCTGTGTTGATCGCTTCACTAGATGGCCGGAAGCCATTCCTCTCCATGATTGCACCGCGGAAACCGTCGCATTCAATCTGGTCTCTGGTTGGATTGCCAGATTTGGTACGCCGTCAACTATCACGACAGATCGTGGTCGACAGTTTGAATCTGTTCTCTTCCAGTCAATATGCAGTCTTCTTGGCTCTAATCGCATTCGTACGACAGCATATCATCCACAGAGCAATGGCACTGTGGAACGTTTCCACCGCCAGCTTAAATCTGCTCTGACCGCTACCCAATCAGCCAACTGGTTTCACCGTTTGCCGCTCGTTCTCCTCGGTATTCGCTCCGCTCTACGCACCGATCTAGATTGCAGTGTTGCCGAGCTGGTTTATGGTACAACCCTCCGTTTGCCTGGTGAATTCTTCACATCTTCATCTGAGTCTCTTCTGTCAGCTGCTCCGTATGCCATTGCCCTACGGACCATGATGCGTGACATCCGCCCTGTCGAGCCGCGAGATGCTCCTGCTACTCGAGCTACTCACGTTGCCCCTGCTCTTCAGTCCGCCACCCATGTCTTCATTCGTACAGATGCTGTGAAGAAACCACTGCAACCCCCATATACTGGCCCACACCCAGTCATCAGTCGTGCTGAAAAGTACTTTGTGGTCAATGTCAATGGTCGACGGGACACCATCTCGCTTGATCGGCTGAAGCCAGCTCATATGCCTTCGCCATCAACTGTGCCCACTCCAGCTGTTCCTGTTCAGTCGCTTCATGCCCAGCGACCTCCTCAGCCTATCCGGTACGTACACTTTGAAGCTCATTGAGTGACTGTTGATTCTGTGGCTATGCTATTTGTACATGACTTGTAAATATTCACCATGAACATTCTTGTATATAACAGTTATCACTATTCTTACATTTCACCATTGTCGTTTCTCTCTCCTCTCAGTCTTTTCGTGGACTTTCTTTGCATTTCCGTCCACTGGTGGGGGAGTATTGTAGTGATTTGCGATAAGCCTCCGGTTTTAACGATTTGTTTTACGGAGATTTTCCATGTGTTTTGAAATTAAATTATTTGCATTCTTTTATGATAATATGTTATTTGATATTTCTTTGCATAAATATGTAGCGTACGGTACTCGATTAGTACCACGTGGATCTACGTTAGGTTTGTCCACTTTTGCTAGGGTACTCATGCATGCACGTGTCTTTCTTTACCGTACACCATTCGTGTCCTTTGCCGGATATTTGTACTCCTTTTATTGCGCGTTGTAATTATTACATGTTTGTACATACGCTAACTTTGGCGCACTACACATTCTGTATTTTCTCTTTGTTATGGCACAAGGATTCAGAGAATCCTTCAGTAGTCTAGACATTAGTCTTCACCATGCGGTTTGGCCTTTCGGTGTTCTTTTGCAATGAATAACAACAGTGTAGTCTGAGTAGTTTTCCTGTGGATTCCCGGTGGATTTTAGAATTGAGATGTGCTAGACGCATCAATGTAGAGGGAAAGTTTGTACGCATTTTCGTTTTGCAGAACCTCTCTATTAAATATCTAAACAAAAACTTTGCACATGACAACTGTACGTGAGATTGCGCATGTATTCAGAAGGGATAGTTGAATTGGCATACATGTACATGTACATGTACATGTACATGTAGCTTTTTTTGAGTTCGGAACACTCAAAGCTAAACTGTAGGGATCGACAAGGAAGGAAACTCTAGTGAAAGAACCACACGACATTGTGATGCAGCCTCTTTTACGGGCAAATCAAACACAATTTGCCATGGTGGAGGAGTTGCATGAAAGGAAAAATGTGATAATGTGGTCATGTACATTAATGTAGGTAATCAGTGATGTACTAATAATGCTGTTGTTTGCTTCACAGGCCGGTGGATACGCTTGTAAATGCATGGCCGGGACAACCGGCACACGTTGCGAAACCAACATGAACGATTGCGCCAGTGCACCGTGTGGAAATTCCGGAACATGCCATGGCGACGCGGGGACGTTCAGTTGCACATGTGCACCCGGCTTCACCGGGGCGGCATGTGAGATTGCCACGGCAACGACACTCACAGCTGCTCCGGTGTCTACAGGAGCTATTCCAGCTGTTCTGGTCTCTACAGCGGTGTCTACGGACGTGGACACCTCATCAACTAGTGGGAGTACACCTCCAACGGACAGTTCTTCACGCTCGCATGCCAATACTACCGCATCCTCTAGTGCCGCACAATCGCACGCCGTTCCTATGACAGTATCGCCGGCATCCATCTCCAGAACAATCCGCACAAGGACACCACCGCCTGCTCCATCCGCTGCTTCAACCCAACCAGCTGACACATTTGAATATGCTCATGGCATACCCACAGCGGTAGCTACGATGAGAAGACGGCCCGCATCTACATCATTATCAAGTCAGAAGTCAACCTCCGCCAGCACTGCATCAAGAAGAGCTTCAGCACCAGCTAGCACTGCATCAAGAAGAGCTTCAGCACCAGCTAGCACTGCATCAAGAAGAGCTTCAGCACCAGCTAGCACTGCATCAAGAAGAGCTTTGGCACCAGCTAGCACTGCATCAAGAAGAGCTTCAGCACCAGCTAGCACTGCATCAAGGAGAGCTTCAGCACCAGCTAGCACTGCATCAAGAAGAGCTTTAGCACCAGCTAGCACTGCATCTAGAAGAGCTTCAGCACCAGCTAGCACTGCATCAAGAAGAGCTTCAGCACCAGCTAGCACTGCATCAAGAAGAGCTTCAGCACCAGCTAGCACTGCATCAAGAAGAGCTTCAGCACCAGCTAGCACTGCATCAAGAAGAGCTTCAGCACCAGCTAGCACTGGTGAGGTGACTGAGGTACAGGTCCGACTACTGGTGTATTCATGACGTCATGGTCAGCAGACTGTTTTAAGTACATGACTGTATACTTTGAAGTAGAGTTCAGTGGGTTACTGGTATGACGCATTAGCCTATTAACAGTAAGAGACGTGGTGCACTCACGTATCTTTATCAAGGTAAACGCACAACTACTTGGGGAGACTAGGCCTTTTTCTAGCCACTCAAACGCTATGTTGATTTTCACTTTGCTTCCTTAGAACCAGAATCTGGCAACACTGGAAGGAATCATGCGCCTGTCATCATTGGTGCAGTAATGGGCGGTGTGGGCCTCTTGTTGCTGACCATGAGCATCATAGTCGTTGCTGTCATATTGAGGCAGCGAACATGGTGAGTACACATACACATACATGTACTGATGTAGCTTCAAGTGTTGCTTTGTACTGATGTAGCTTCAAGTGTTGCTTTGTACTGATGTAGCTTCAAGTGTTGCTTTGTACTGAGGCATCTAGAGTACTTGTACATGTACATGTACCATAGTGGCTTGATCAAGTGACCACTGCATGCAGTAGGAGAGCAGCACTCGTCTTTAGAGACAACCACCTGTATTCAGAGATCACCACCTGTCTTCAGAGATCACCACCTGTCTTCAGAGATCACCACCTGTCTTCAGAGATCACCACCTGTCTTCAGAGATCACCACCTGTCTTCAGAGATCACAACCTGTCTTCAGAGATCACCACCTGTCTTCAGAGATCACCACCTGTCTTCAGAGATTACCACCTGTCTTTAGAGATCACCACCTGTCTTCAGAAATCACCACCTGTCTTCAGAGATCACAACCTGTCTTCAGAGATCACCACCTGTCTTCAGAAATCACCACCTGTCTTCAGAGATCACCACCTGTCTTCAGAGATCACCACCTGTCTTTAAAGATCACCACCTGTCTTCAGAGATCACCACCTGTCTTCAGAGATCACCACCTGTCTTCAGAGATCACCACCTGTCTTCAGAGATCACCACCTGTCTTTAGAGATCACCACCTGTCTTCAGAGATCACCACCTGTCTTCAGAGATCACCACCTGTCTTCAGAGATCACCACCTGTCTTCAGAGATCACCACCTGTCTTCAGAGATCACCACCTGTCTTTAGAGATCACCACCTGTCTTCAGAGATCACCACCTGTCTTCAGAGAGCATCACTCGTCTTTAGAGACAACCACCTGTATTCAGAGATCACCACCTGTCTTCAGAGATCACCACCTGTCTTTAAAGACCACCACCTGTCTTCAGAGATCACCACCTGTCTTCAGAGATCACCACCTGTCTTCAGAGATCACCACCTGTCTTCAGAGATCACCACCTGTCTTCAGAGATCACCACCTGTCTTCAGATATCACCACCTGTCTTCAGAGATCACCACCTGTCTTCAGAGATCACCACCTGTCTTCAGAGATCACCACCTGTCTTCAGAGATCACCACCTGTCTTCAGAGATCACCACCTGTCTTCAGAGATCACCACCTGTCTTCAGATATCACCACCTGTCTTCAGAGAGCATCACTCGTCTTTAGAGACAACCACCTGTATTCAGAAATCACCACCTGTCTTCAGAGATCACCACCTGTCTTCAGAGATCACCACCTGTCTGTAGAGATCACCACCTGCCTCTACAGGCCCGTTGGTTTTAATGACCACGTACACTCAATTGTAGCTGTATACACTCAGCCATGCTGCATGATGCACCCTAATTAGTAATTGCATGTACATATTAACCTGTGCTGAAAGATCACCTTTCTATAAAGGCCAATTGTTTCATGCAAATCCATAGTCAACCCCTTTAGGATGAACATCAAAGGGCCGATGGTGTATTTTTCGCAATAATGAGAGTGCACTGTATCTGTTTTTCTTGTTCCTTGTTTATACAATGTAGTTATAGCCAGTGATTCTGAATACATGGTACACACAGTACATACTCAATGCACAATGTATGCCCAAGGATTCAATGAATAACTTACCCGTACACATTAAATACACTGGGAATACACAGGGAATACACAGGGGAAATACCGTTGAATACACACTCTGTGATTTGTCCAACTTGGTCTTCTGGAGCAAAAAATGGTCATCCATGAGATTCCCCCGTACATGCATGTCATTGTGTGTTCCGCCTGATCAAAGCCTGTCCGTGTTCTTCCACTGTCTTTCCTGGACACCTTGTCTATACAGCAGCAGCACGCTTGCACACTACACCAGTTTGAGATGCAGAGATAGAGAGGCGGTAAGTCGGAAAGCAGAACTCTACACTCGTGATTATCTGCCTGGGACAGTGTTCGTATTGCAGACATCCTCCAGCATGTTCCCCTGGGCGCTGAGTCGAATGGTTGTGGTTGGCAGAAGGTGGTGATGTACATGTATGCCGTCTTGCAAAGTTGGGCCCCCAATCGAACGCTCTCCCACGTCTAACATTTTCACTGAACTATTCCAGTGCTTGCCAGTGACTCCCATTTCAACATCATCTGAAATTCCACATTATGGCTGTGTTTGATTGGGAATAGCAGGCAAGACGGTACACATTAGCCTCCTTGGACCATGGCCATTTGATTCGGCGCCCAAAAGACTTTATTAGCATAGATACTGAAGTGTTGATTTATTCCAAATTTCCACTTTACAATGATGGGTGGCCAACCCGATCTCAACTGCGACTGCAATTCACACTGCTGTCACTCAATCTTCAAAAACATTCTTCTCTGCCCAGCATGTTGTTGAGTTGTGTGTTGCACCAACAGCACACAAACACAATTGCGTGTTACTCCCTCAACCGTGTGACACGATCCTTAAAAGGATCGCCGATGTCGCTACAACCTCTTCTTCAACTTGTTGTTTTACAAACTTAGAAGTTGCGACTTCGGCGGTAATAGTTATGAAGTTGATTGTTCCAACTAGGAACACACGCTTCTTGCCCAACTTGACACTTGACTGTGTGGTGACAGCGTTGTGAATAGCTATACTGGCTCTCAACGTCTGTTTAGCACAACTCCATGAGCGACTCTGACTCACGCTGCTACCTGGGGCTTCACGAGGTGTTTGTCGCGCTGGAAACAAAGCGTCTCTGTGAGTTTGTATCCCTGGTGATGGTTTGGCCTGGAGAGCAGTATATAAGTGGTGCTTTTTCAGGCACAATCTTCCTCAGCCTACTCCTAGAAATCCTGCCCTCTGACCCGGCCCTACCCAATTGCATGTATGTATCATACGTCAAAACGCAGGGTTTTTCCGTGTCGACCCAAGTATTTGGTGCACGGCTTTATATTCTCAACTGTTCTCCAGGAATATACACAGTGATAAAGTGATAAAGTAAAACAGAGAACATGTTCACATGTACTCTTGCACACACACGCACACACACACACACACATGAAAATTGGCAGGACACTACTCCTTGCTAAAATAAGAAAGCATGGTTGACTGCTTAGCCGTTGTCTCCTGGACAACATTGACCCTCTTGAGAAGGCCACGCAAGCAGTCGACATCATGCAGGTCGCACGTTGTAGTTAGTTGTAGAACGTCAGTACCGTCGGTCAGTGTCGTGCAATGTTATCGCATGAGCTGATTGTTTAGTAACTGGTCGTGTTAGTGGACAGTATAGCGTAACTTGTAGTTCCTTGGTCTTTCTCTTTGTATAAATTGAGTTAGGGTTCGGAAAACTCCTAACAACCAACTGAACTATTATTATTATTATTATTATTATTATTATTATTAAGCTTCCGTGGAGATAAAAATGTAATCAACGCAATAAATAGAGTAAGCTGCGCACTCAGTACAAACACCATAAGCAAATCTTGTTTTCATGTAAATAAAGAAGCTTGTTCCTAAACGTTTTCGTCGTCATCTCATCAGAGGATTACTGGCAAATCAACAAAAGCTCTTATGATCTGTTGTCACCTGATATCGTTGAATGGTGTAATGTTTCTTTCAGCTCTCATTTTATCGCGCTACTTAGGGTCTAAATTATTACTTGCATTGTGCGTATATATATTGAGTTAAGAGCTTTTGTTGATTTGCCAACAATCAACTTCATTGTTGTTTTACTTTTATTTTATAGTTGCATCACAAACAGGCATTATTCATTGTTCCCTTCTTACCTGTGTGCACCAATATGAAGAATGCGTTATGCGTTATGGAAATAGGAATGAAATGATTATATAAAGTGAAAGGATCAATAAGTTACAAGTTATGACTAACAGTCCATCAAGATAACGAGATAGTATACAGCCAGATAGTGCGACAACAAGGCACAACACTCACTGGCAAGGATAATGAGACATTCGACGCTGATTATACATCGTTATTTCACTTTTTGATCTCTGCTCCTGCTCACAGGTATTGCCTCTGGAGACAGACAGCAATGCATTGAACAGCAAGCGTACCGCACCACAGGGGTCCGCGTACCTGGAAAATTACAAGGAGCAACGCCCCACCAGAGCGGATAACGACTACGTCACTTCACCCGATGCCATACCTGCACGGTCAGGGATACTGGTAGTCCGCAATGCGAGTCCTGTTCCTGGCGACATGGGGACGTCCAGTCGAAGGTCATCGGAGCTGCAAACGGATCTTCGAGCTCAATCGCGCGACATTCGAGTGGACTACCCAAATGAACACCACCGGTCTTCTAGCCATCAACAAAGCTCTCAATCAAGGCTCAACTAACGACTAGTAACGTAGGCACTAGTAGTGCGAGATCACTAACACCGCTAATAATTATGTGCTAAAGGTATTTGCATACATGGTTTTGTGGTACTGTAGTAGAACTGTAGTCATAGAATCTGTTCTGCATCACCTGACGAGAACGCCCCCCCCCCCCGAAGAATCCCTTGATCTCTGTGTGCACTCCCAGCGCTAGCGCCCTATGCATGGAGGAATGCTCCAGAGCAGAGGGCAACCGTCAAAATGGAGGAGTGTTCCTGAGGAGTTTTGTACCAAGGCTAACTACCAGTGTAGGTGTAGTAGTATACCGTACTGGCAATATATGTTGCCGCAGTGAGGCCATGAAGCGTTACATTGGCACATGTTTGCCGCACGCAGGGCGTTACATGCAAAGTCGCACAGGAGCCGTTACACAGGTTTCTATATTGCCGCAGTCCTTTTTTTGCTATTGCCGCATCACTTTTTTGCTATTGCCGCATCATTTTTTTTGCTTTTGCCGCATCATTTTTTCTTTTCATCCACATTGAAGCCACAGAAATTCAGTTGCTATCCAACTGTTACAAACCCTACGGCAAAGGGCGACAACGATATCAATAGAAGACTGTATATTTTAACTATCAGAGTGATCATCTGTTCACAAAAAGATCATCAAAAGGAAAGTGACATAGGGGAAGAGCGAGTGTCAGGACTTCCTGCTGCGTCCAGTTTTGAACTTTTCACCGCGCGGTACACGTGCTTTCACAGATTTCAGCCTTTTTTTGCAGTGCAAACTGCAATGAAAAGATCGCCGCACCCCGCCGGACGCGCGTTACGAACTCAACGAAAATTTGTCGCACTAGCCTGGTCGCGCGTTACGCCGCACCCCCCTGCGTTACGCGTTACGCGGCAACATATATTGCCAGTACGGTAGTTACATCAGCGCATTCTTCTGACGTCACAGTTCTTGCTTTTTTAAATTATTTTTACACATTTCTGTCGTGCCCTAGGCCCTCTCTACGTGTCCTGTGCAGAGTGCCAGCATTTATATTGATGAGCATGTATAAGCATGCAAGTGAAAGTTTGTAACTATACTGAGAAAGATCAATGATTGTGATGTGTGTGGAAGGCTCGCTGTATTTCTCGCTGCCGCAACAAGATGTAGATCACTCTGACTTGGTGCTTTGAGCCGATTTAAAAATGCTTCGTGATTCACTATCATTTTCTCGGGCTCCGGTTTTTTCAAAGGACGAGACCTCTCTCACACACACCTCAGACCTCATACCTCAGACCTACCCATCGCGGAAGTGATGATAGCGAACAGCTATGTTAGACATAGCAACTTGTGCTGGGATTACACCATTCAACAGCTTGCAAGGCTGATGAATTGACCGCCACTACACACACACACACACACACACACACACACACACACACACACACACACACACACACACACACACACACACACACACACACACACACACACACACACACACACACACACACACACACACACACACACACACACACACACACACACACACACACACACACACACACACACACACACACACACACACACACACACACACACACACACACACACACACACACAGCACACACACACACAGCACACACACACACAGCACACACACATGCTTCACCAAAAAGACCAAAAGAACAGATAATAATCTACGTGGAGATAATAATTTTAATATAGCTATGAATAGGATGAAGGCCGCAGACATCACGCAACTACGTTACTTGTTTGACATGTATTTACTGTGTATTTTATAACAAAAATATTATTGAAAACCCATAGTCGATTTTCTTGTTCCTATCATCAGTGGGAAAAATACGGAACTAAGGATACAACCAAAGAAACTGAAGTTAAGTACTGTAAATAGAAAGGTGTTAGAAATAACAACAAGATACAAGTGCAATAAAACCACTAGGGGAAACGCAAAAAGGTAACAAGATTACGTAACCAAAGGCGAGAAAGCACTAAACGAAGTGTCAACCTACGAATACAACTTCAGTGCAACAACGTGCTCCTTCTGCTTACACAAAACAGGCTTATGAATACGTATGCAAACTGCCTCAAGGACTTTCAACTGTTGGACATAACGCGCACGACACAGTACAGAAAAATGAGAGTCATCATACACACTAAGAACAGATAATCGTCATGAAAAAAGGACTCAGACCATTGTCATGATATGGACTGGGAGCTTTGTGGAAGAACAAGACAATAATATGCAAGAGGAATACCAAATTCACAAGCAAACGCAAAACTTTTGGGAGATGTCCTATAGTGGCTGCTAAAAATATGATTCCAAATCGACAAGAAGCGCTATGTATGGTCCTTCAATAGCAGGTGTGTATATAACAGCCTCATTGGGCATCTGCCCTTGTTTTTCGGATGCCACTTTATGCTCCTTCGAAAAAGGACCTGATTATGCCAAACATTATACCTAATTCAGCTATGCAGGTGTGTATAACAGCCTCATTGGGCATCTGCCGTTGTTTTTCAGATGCCATTTTATGCTGCTTCTCACAAAGGACCTGATTATGCCAAAAATAATGCCGGCATAATCCGCTTACCCCTAGTGACCACGGTGACAACGCAATATCAAAATGGAACTGATCAGCGGTTGTAAACATGTTTACAACTACTGTACTGATCAATTCCATCTTCATATCAATAATATTATAATTGGCTGCAAGCTAGTTGTCATTGTACCGGCTCTACAATGCACATGTACATAGATATCCATACCGGTAATAGCAACACACTCTCTCATGACACGATTCTACAATAAAGTAGCGTAACGTTTAGCTGGATTTGCGGCGGCATGTCCATCACCGGACGTGTTGAGGAACACATCAAGCAAAGACATTCACATCTGCAGGCCACCACTTCGCGTATATGTCCTCAGTGTCGAATGCAGATCTCACCACTACTACTAGTGAGTCAGAGACAGAGGAGAGGGGATAAGTCTCTCACACAAGCGGGCGTGTAAGACCTATAATTATAAGTTTAACCCCACAACTTGCACAAGCCGCATCCTTGTCAACATGGTCAATAAATTTTGCAGTTGCAGTGCAGTTGTCTGTGCTGTGTTTGTAGGGTGCGAGCACATGCTGGTAGGTAACGACTAGACTAGGTCGGACCCTTCTCACCGATAGGTATAAGTGATTCCGCCTGTTGCCGTGTTGCTGACATCAGCGTTGCACTTGAAGAAAACGGTCATACCGGCATCTGCATTGTAGAAGACTTCTTGCTGTGCGCGCACCTAGAACCCGTTTCAATTCATCAAACACCGGCACTGTAGCTAGACAGAGTGTAGTGATTCTCTGTTTTCCGCGTCACGTTTACTTGGTGTGCCATTGAAGCTGTCACGTCGGTAGAATGCAGTAACCCCGGCTGCCATGCATTACTAATAATTATTTATTATTCAGTTTTATTCCAGAAAGGCGTGACGCCAATAATAATAATAATAATAATAAAACAGGTCGCGTAATGAAGCAGCATAACAATAGATGTGCAAAGTCATGATGCCTGGTCCGCTTCTGTCCTGGATTCACTACCCCGTGCGTTGCAGCCGCGAGCAAAACCAGCTCAGGCTGAGAGTTCCCTCCATGATGGCTTGTCCAAAGCGCGCATTCTGAGCCCACTCAGATCAGTCATGGTCTTCAGTGGTATGTCTCTGTGGTATGTCTCTGGCAGCTGTGCTTGCCTTGACTGCCGTGACCAGGTAATTGACGGAAGTAATTGTCCATTGCCTGCTGTGGTGGGCCATCTGAGGGCATCCTCAGAACATGACCCAACATCCGAAAACGGCGGACAGCAACGGTGTGCGAAAGTGGCTGTGTGTGTGCTCTGGAATATACATGTAGGTCTTTGTTGGAGATGATGGCGGGATACCTAATTCCGAACAAGTAAATTAATAGTTCCGTAGTTGACGTCTATGGAAGGCGTTCAGCTTCTCCAGTGTAGCCTCTGACGCCAATAAGGAAGATTGATAAGTGTGATAGAATTGATACTAGCCAGAAACAGCCACATGTACATATACATGTAGATGGAGACTACCCCAGGGAAGACAATGGATCATGAAAACACACGTAGTCTTGTTTGAACTCGGATGGTGAGCCAATAATAGTTATGATGAAGAAAGGAAAAGGACAACATGTTACGAGTGTTCGTTGCGCTTTCCTTCCCCTCTTGGACCTTTCCGAACCTGAGCCTTCCTAGTTGGAAGGTTGTTGGTTTGCGTCTTGGAGAAGTGTTGGAGCTAGGTGTCAGGTTGCCGAATGTCTCAGTACTCCTTGTCAGTTTTGTGCCATTTTGTCGCACTCGCTCACTGTATAAGATGTAGTCGTTTTTACTTGAAGTACATGTACTGCTAAAATTCTACAGATTTTTAGGTTTACATGTCTTCTTCGCCTACATCATGTCCATGTAAGCCCGGAGAGTCTGCAGCTACCTTTTTCTAAAACACTGGTATGCTGATTAGAATCATGATGCACAATATCACTTCTGCGACGCAATGAGGGACGCGATTGAGAGTATTTTCTGCCAAATGTTTGCATCGCAGATCGCGCAGCTTGGCTGTGTGTGCTACATTGTATAGTGTGACCAGACCTCTTCTGCGGGCAAACAGTAGGGTCCGGCGGATTCTGCCGGCAGAAAAATTGGCAGAACTCGGTACTTTTTCTGGTAAGTTTCGTGCATGTTTGGTATGTGGATAAAGAAATGGAGCAGAATTCGAGGAATTGCCCGCCGTAAGGTTTGTGTGGTTCTGCCAATTTCACTGCTTTTCGAGCAGAATCTGCCACCTTTTCGAGCAGAATCCACCGGTCCCTAGCAAGCAGAGCATCACCAGTGCAGCAGGGAGTCGTATAATCCCGGATTTACATGTATGACTCCCTCAGGATCACCAGTGACTGGTTTAGCCCAACACAATTTTAAAAATGAGAACCATGAAAAAATGAACATTGTGTGACTCTTCAAGAGTCCTATACCGAACACGGCTCTGTAATTCAGCAAGTATGGCGTTCTATCATGTCTTGATCGCCTGATCTAGGCGCCCCGCGCCTAGGCCCTGCTAGGTGCAATGAGATTGGGTATTTCCGTGCCAACAGTCATGCGACATGTCAGAATGTACAATTAACACTGCTAGCCCTAAAATCATGAAAAACGTGGCGTATATCATTATCAGTACCACCATGTACCACTACTAGGCGCTAGTTTTCGTTGTTGTCGAGTTGACAATGTTTTTTCGTTTTTTGTTGTTGATGATGTTGACAGTACTCGTACTACTAGTACAATGTAGTAGTGACTAGTGCACGTCATCTAGGCGCCCGTGTAATATGCCGGCATTTTTTTGAGCATTTTCGGTACAATCCGCGAACCCAGCACTTTGGGCTCGTGATGCAGCATGTTGGGGGGAAACGGAGCACTTGGCCGTTGTGTATCAAAATTGAGAGAAGAAAAACTTCCCAAACAAGAACGTCACTTCCGCATTCCGTGGGTTAGCTTCTTGTTGAGTAGTTTATGAATTGTTTACCGTGGCAGACTCGAGCAAGTCTCTTATTGAGTATTTTCTGACTCCCTGGTTTTGACGGCGTGTGCTGAGAATTACAAAAAAGTGAGCATTTTCCGAGCATTTTCGGCAAGGTTTGGGAGCATTTTCGGTAAGGTTTACGAGAATTTCGCAAAAGCATTTTCGGCAAAGTTTCGGGCATGTTACACCGGGCCCTAACGTCATCTGACCTGACACCGGCGACATACGCGTGTGAGCAGACCATGCCGGCAAAAGCACCTCTGGACCCTGGTGCAAGTGACGCCATAGAAAAGGTCACGACAAACAGTTGAAACAGGCTTGTTTTAACAGAATGCTCACGGAGCTCCAGAGATTCATGCCACACGCGTCCGGTAGGCCTACCGGTGGATGTGTGCACAGTCACGTAGGGACTAAGTAGTCGATTAGGCTATAGCCTAAAGGCCAGGCAACATTATAATCATTACGTCTAGCTGGCCTAGTACATAGTTAGCATGGCTAGCCGCACAAGTCCCAGCACATGAAACCATAATGACTATGTGTGAGGCCTCACGGTCTTGCCTGTGGAGTTGTTCGGGCGATCGCAGACGTGTTCATGATTCGTTCTTTGTTCCTTACCACCGAGGATGTTACTTGTGTGACATATTTCTTGCACTGTTACAGTGTCCTCCACTACTCGTACCCGTCCTCTTAGCTGGACTAGAGTCTCCAGTCTGAATAGATACTGTGTATTGGGTCAATACTAACGTTGTAACTATCCACCTGTTAACTATCCACCTGTTTACGATCGTAGCAATGGTAGGAAGCCGATCCTAGCGATGGTTGGAGCTTGGCAGACTGGACGCTGTGAAGGAACTGAACGATTGGCATCGCTCGAGCGGCTGGGCCAAGGCGTGCAGTCGTGAGTTGGGAATATGGTGTATCGCATTCTCGTTGCCTTTGCCACTGTTGTCGGTATGGCGATGCTGGTAGTGCTACTTAACCGCCAGAAACCCGAGTTTAGCCGGCCCTTGCCTCGTAGTAGTAAAGCCACAACCAAAGGGTCTAGCTGTAAATCGATATTGTTCCTAGTCACCTTCAATCGGCCGTTCTATGGAAATATAGAGCTGCTGAGGAGACTTTATAGTCCTGTTGCGGGCAAGCTTGTTTTCTACGGCCCAGTCAGAAATGTGAGTAGTGGAGTGAGACAAATGAAGGACACGCACCATGGATTCGTGCAACAGTTGACCATTGCCCAAGCGTGGCGTGAGAATCCTGGGCATGACGGAATATTGTGGCTGGCTGATGATCTATTTGTCAACGTACCGTTGATTTTCGCGGATTCAAGGTTCAGCTGGAGACGAACATGGCTATGGGAACAAACAACTCCGCTGATCAGCTTTTGCGAGGGTGCTGCAATTAACATGACCTTGAATCATCTCACTACGAAAGTATGGCCCAACGGTAATCCGTACGTGTACGAGTCTGACAAAGATGTCGGTACATTGCAAACGTGCTGGCGGAGAGACTTGCCGGAACGCTTCAGGAAACGTCAGATACAACTGTTCAAGGAGGAGAGACTTTTCAAACACGGCGCTGATTTCGGCTACATTCCCAAGCACCTGATGGGGGAATTTCTGGCAGTCGTGGATGTTCCAACTCTAAGTGGAGTATCATTCGAAACATTTCTGCCGACAGTCCAGCGGCTTTTGTCATCCAATGCCAGCGATGTAATAGGATGGAACGGTAGATATTTCTGGCATAGAGAGTGTCCCAGATGGCAGTCTCAATTTGATTGCAAACAGCACCATTTCATGCACCCCGTGAAGCTCTCCAGCCAAGAGAACAGAAATGCAGTTCAAAACTTGCCTTGCAGTCCATTATGGCTATCTAAACCTGAGATTAAACGGGCCATGGGCTGTTCCTGATGATTTACTACATCATTCTATTACAACAACTAATCCGCAATTCCGAGCATCAAATGACAGACCACGCTGATCAACAGCAGATTACAACAGAACGTACCTATGCATTCACTATGACTGTCCACGTATAACCCCAGCAAACAGAGAGGTTGACAACTGAATGCAACCACAGAAGCCGCGAATGCAACTTGTGTTGATGGGGATGGCTAGACCAAGGGGAAAGTGAGTGAAGAAGAGAATCAATCCGGAACATAGTGATGGAGAGAGTGGTAATTTGAGTAGTGAAGAGAAGGTGAGCTGAGTGAAGACGTGAGTGATCGTGAGGGGGGTGTGTGGGACTCAGGAGTGTGTGCGTGTGTTTCGTGATAGCAAATCCTCATTGTACAACCATTTGGTCTCTAGTCCTGATTGTTGCAGTACTTCATCTGATTCATGTTTTTTCTGTGTTATGCCCTGCTGGTCATGGTTATATACTGGAGTTAAAAGTTTAGAAGCTATTGGTCTACACATTCAGATACAGATGCCCTA
This sequence comes from Sycon ciliatum, assembly GCF_964019385.1. Taxonomy (NCBI): domain Eukaryota; kingdom Metazoa; phylum Porifera; class Calcarea; order Leucosolenida; family Sycettidae; genus Sycon; species Sycon ciliatum. The sequence continues at coordinate 8,976,302 of NC_088650.1, read as the reverse complement.
TTTGTGTGTCCAAAAAGATAGTATTATTACTCTAAATTGTTCAAATATTACCGTAAATGTTCTTTGTTTATTGTGGCAAGGTTGTTGCTACTTCTCTTCTGTCCAGCCATATGTTGCGTCACCCATTTTCCTTTTTCTCAGTCTTTGTTGTTGCTGATACACACATGCCACACTCAATTCTCATACCCTTGTTTTGTGCACACTTCCGTGATAAATCACACCTTGTTGCACACGAAAACCTATACGAATCATGTTTCTATCCTTCTTTCTTTCTACAATGTCTACATGTTTCTCTTTTTTTCTTTAGATTGTTTTCACATCCTTTTCATCGCTTGATATTGTTTATAAGCAGTCCAATGTGAATCCAGCTCGTCCTCCTTGGTTTGATACATTTTATTACATTTAAATTTTGATGAACGAGCCTGTTGGCAACAGACCCATCGTCATCTGGCACAAGTGTGCCTACCGTACAACAGCTGTTGCACACCGTGTACCATGTACATGACTGTTTACGCCCGTCGCAAGAGAAGCACGCAAATCTGCAAATGCACTGGATGTGCACCCACAGATTTTCTCTTATACTTTATAGCGCCATCACCATCAATTCGCGCTTGTTTGGCACCAAGGCGGTTGTCATGTGACGCGATACAGTAGAGAGGAGAAGTCCGTGGGGTTTTCCAGATGATGTGACTGTGCATCATTCTTACAACTGCTGATCAGTTCCAGTTTAATAATAGCTGACTTAGCTTTTAAATTAATGTGAAGGTTGAAGGTTGTCATTGTAGCGGGTCTATGTACACGATGGCAACTGGCAGTACTCATGAATCCATTCAACTGCGAACAACTACTACTAGTAGTAGTACAATACACTGCACATGTACATGTACGTAATTTACATGTACTTGTAACTACAGCCTATTGGCTATTGCACTTTGTAGGGTTCAACTTCAAGCACATGCCCAAGGTGACCACTAGACTAGCCTAGCTCGGACCCTCCCCACCGATAGGTGTAATTGATTCCGCCTGTTGCCGTGTTGCTGATATCAGCGTTGCGCTCGAACAATACCGTCATACCATCTAGAACTTTAAAACTTCCATTTTGCTGCTGCTTTATACTCTTTGATGTTTTCTGTTGCTCATTTGGATTGAAATAAAACGATTCGCCTACTAAGTTTACGGCTCACACAAAGTTACTTCTACTAAGTAACAATTACGTATTACTAGAAGCATTCTTGCTGTGTGCGCACAGGATGCATGGAAACCGGTCCGATTCACCACACAATGGTATCTAGCACTTCGCTACATGTAATTGCTGTATCACTCTGCTCATACTTTAGCTTGATATCCTATATAAAAATAGAAACTGACGGTAGAATGACTGTAGTGTCATCCCGGCTGCCATTGTCCTATACATGTACATTATACATCAAGGACTTCGTTCTAGATTTACAAAGAGGTTCCCTTCAGCCAGCGGAGAGGGCTCAACACAATAAAGGAACTCTCGCTATTGCAATCATGTACATGTATAGCCATATTATACAAAAGGGACAAAGGAGGTTCAACACATACACAGAGACTGAGTACATGTACGTTGCAACTCCGGGTTTCTTGCACTATGCAGTCATCACGTGACATCAGGCGACTTGTCTTGGTTTACATACCTTCTTCGCCTAAGCAACGCAGCAGAGTGAGAGTAATTTCTGCAAAATATGAATGTCCGTATCGCAGCCTTCGCAGGTCGCACCGCTTCCCTGCTCGTCGCGTCGCGTGATGTACACTCATACTTACATGTAAATGGAGTTGTCATTGTGTGAAGATTGTCAAATTAGTTTCATTTTATTTTTATTTTATTTTTTGTTTTGTTATGCTTTTTCTTTAGTTGTTGCGTCAGGCCAGTGATATCATGTTCCGTGATTGCCCGTATAAGAGGCTTAAGGGGGCAGCCTATCCATAAATTTCATATGGCATTCAATTGACCGTAACTAATACTAATTACTTTGGTGTTTCTCAGTGGATTTGAGTGAATTTTTGACCACACACTCCTGCCACTAT
>NC_088650.1:8886750-8971750 GCF_964019385.1 Sycon ciliatum | reverse complement strand
GGAACGCTACATCGCAGCCTTTTCGGACCAAAACCAGTCGACTCAGCGTCCAAAAGACTACAACATATGGGCCAATCGCGGTCATCCGTGCTTTAACAAGAACGAAATGGCGCTTTTAGTGACATTTTGCATACAAATCCCCATCTAGTAGGGCGCAGTCACCCAGTTTCGGTGGAAGTGCGCGAGTTCGATTGGGATTCAAGTAGGAAGGGAGCGTCTCAGCTTCCTCGGACCAAGACCATTCGACTCAGTACCCTGAAGACTACAACTGGTGAAATTTTAATTTTTGCCTTAATTTCCCCTTTAAGTAGATGATGATTATGATGTAGAGTCGGGGGGGGGGGGGGGGGTGTCCGTGTCCGTGATCAAATCTCGCAAAACAAGCAAGTCAGAGCTGTCCACGAAAATGCCATCCAACTGGGTACTGTACTGCTCCCAGAATTCTGTACCAGAGCTCGGTGGGCGGTAGACTGAACTCACGAGGAGCTTACACGCATCTGGCTCCCGTGCAATACGAACTGACACAAACAACGACTCCAGATGTGTGTTGGATGCGGGCATAATGAGACGAGCGCGGAGGCTGGACATGACGTACAAGCACACACCTCCGCCCCTCAAGTTCCTGTCGTTCCGATATATCCGATATCCAGGGATATTCAGCAGGGAATCTGATACTGAGCTGTCTAGCCAGGTTTCACAATAATTGTCTAATTGACATGATAATTATGAATTTTATTGGCATGCAGGATATGATGGATTTCATGACCTTTTTTTTCGTAGACTGCAGATGTTTATATGAGCAACTCTGTATGTGTGCGAGGGCACGTCCACATGAGGGAATATGCATGTGCATGCTCATACATGCGTATGGTGCACACATGCACAAGCATGCAGGTCTACGCAAACACACACGCACGCGCCGCTCATACAGTGTGCTCATACATTTCCATAGCCATAGGGTGGCAATGACTCGCCAATATTATCATGAATAGATCTTTAATAATGAGATTGAAAAACACACTATACAGGCTAGTATAGGCTATAGCCTGTATAGGCCAGGGGCAGGGGCAGGGGCAGGGGCAGGGGCAGGGGCAGGGGCAGGGGCAGGGGCAGGGGCAGCAGCTCCGCAACATTACACTGTATAATCATTACGTCTGGCTGGCCCAGTAACGGTACATAGTGTGCATCAATTAGTAGGAGCGGTGGTTGGCTCTGGACATCCCTGCAAGCAGGCAGATATGCCTGTTCGATTGGTGAATTAAAATACCATACCATACCATACATGTCTAGCTGCACAAATCCCAGCACTTGAAACCATAATGACTATGTCACGGTATGTGTGACCGTGAGGCCTCACGGTCTTGGCTGTGTAGTTTTTCCGGCGATCGCAGACGTGTTCATGGATCGTTCTTTGTTTCTTACCACCGAGCATGTTACTTGTGTGATATATTTCTCGCACTGTAACAGTGTCCTCCACTACTCGTACTCGTCCTCTTAGCTGGACTAGAGTCTACAGTCTGAATAGATACAGGGTATAGGGTCAGTACTAACGTTCTAACTATCCGCCTGTTTACGATCGTAGCAATGGGAGGAAGCCGATCCTACCAGGGTGGGAGCTTGGCAGACTGGACGCTGTGACGGAACTGAACGATTGGCATCGCTCGAGCTGCTGGGCCAAGGAGAGCAGTCGTGAGTTGGGAATAATGGTTTATCGCAGTCTCATTGCCTTTGCCACTGTTGTCGGGATGGCGATGCTGGTAGTACTGAGCAACCTTCAGGAACCCGAATTTAGCCGGCTCTTGCCTCGTAGTCGTAGAGCCACAACTAAAGGGTCTAGCTGTAAATCGATATTGTTCCTAGTCACCTTCAATCGGCCGTTCTACGGAAATATAGAGCTGCTGAGAAGACTTTACAGTCCTGTTGCCGGCAAGCTGGTTTTCTACGGCCCAGTCAAGAATGTGAGCAGTGGAGTGAGCCAAATGAAGGACACGCACCATGGATTCATGCAACAGTTGACCATTGCCCAAGCGTGGCGTGAGAATCCTGGGCATGACGGAATATTGTGGCTGGCTGATGATCTATTTGTCAACCTACCGTTGATTATCACGGATTCAAGGTTCAACTGGGAGCGAACATGGCTATGGGAACAAACCACACCGCTGATCAATTATTGCGAGCAAGAATCAGTAAACATGACCTTGGATCATCTCACTACGAAAGTATGGCCCAACGGTAATCCGTACGTGTACGAGTCTGACAAAGATGCCGGTACACTGCAAACGTGCTGGCGGAGAGACTTGCCGGAACGCTTCAAGAAACGCCAGATACAACTGTTCAAGGAGGAGAGACTTTACAAACACGGCGCTGATTTCGGCTACATTCCAAAGCACCTGATGGGGGAGTTTCTGGCAGTCGTGGATGTTCCAACTCTAAGTGGAGTATCATTCGAAACATTTCTGCCCACAGTCCAGCGGCTTTTGTCATCCAATGCCAGCGATGTAATAGGATGGAATGGTAGATATTTCTGGCATGGAGAGTGTCCCCACTGGCAATCTCAATTTGATTGCAAACAGCACCATTTCATGCACCCCGTGAAACTCTCCAGCCAGGAGAACAGAGATGCAGTTCAAAACTTGTCTTGCAATCCATTATGGCTATCTAAACGGGATATTAAACGGGCCATGGGCTGTTCGTAATGATTTTCTACATCTATCACAACAACTTATCCACAATTCCTAGCATCAAACGAGACAGCACACAGATCAACAGCATAATAACAGAACGTACCTATGCATTCAGTGTAACTCTACATGTAGTACGATCCCAGCAAACAGAGAGGATGACAACTGCATGCAACCAAGAAGCGGCAAATCCAACTTGCCTTGATGGTGATGGCTAGACGACGGTGGAAGTGAGTGAGGAAGTGAGTCAATCCGGAACATAATGATGGAGAGAGTGGTAATTTGCGGAGTGAAGAGGAAGGTGATCTGAGTGAGGATGTGAGTGATCGTGAGGGTGTGTGTGGGACTCAGGAGTGCGTGTGTGTGTTTCGAAATAGCAAATCCTCAGTGTACAGTCATTTGGGTCTCTAGTCCTGATTGTTGCAGAACTTCATCTGATTCATGTTTTTTCTGTGTTATGCCCTGCTGGTCAGGGTTACCTACTGGAGGTAAACGTTTAGGTCACTATTTGTCTTCACATTCAGATACAGATGCCCTACTTGTTACTAATTTATTAGGCACTCTTAAATGCGTAAACCAGTGAATACTCTAAAATAGTTGAAATATTGAATGTTCTTTGCTTATTGTGGCAAGGTTGTTGCTACTTCTCTTCTGTCCAGCTATGTGTATGTGTTGTTTCACCCATTTTCTTTATTCTGACTTTTTATTTGCTGATACACACATGCCACATTCAATTCTCATACCCTTGTTTTGTGCACACTTTCGTGAGAAATCACACCTTGTTAAAGTTGTTGCACGAAAACCAATTCGAATCATATTTTTCTATCGTTCTTTCTTCCTACAATGTCTACATGTTTCTCTTTTTCTTTGGATTTTTTCGCATCCTTTTCATCGCTTGACATTGTTTATATACAGTTCAATGTCACTTCAGCTCGTCCTCCTTGCTCTGATACAATAATGTATTACATTTTGCAGAATACTAATGCCATAGCGTCTTCGCTCGCCATCACCATCAATTCGCGCCTGTTTGGCACGTAGGCGGTTGTCATGTGACGCGAGATACAGTAGAGAGTAGAAGTCTGTGGATTTTTCAATATGTGACTGTGCATCATTCTTACAACTGCTGATCAGTTCCAGTTTAATAATAGCTGGCTTAGCAAAGTGAAGGTTGAAGGTTGTCATTGTAGCGGGTCTATGTACGCGATGGCAACTGGCAGTACTCATGAATTCATTCAACTGCGAACCACTACTACTAGTAGTAGTAGTACTACAATACACTGCACATGTACATGTACGTAATTTACATGTACTTGTAACTACAGCCTATTGGCTATTGCACTTTGTAGGGTTCAACTTCAAGCACATGCCGCTGCGCAGGTGACCACTATACTAGCTCGGACCCTCCTCACCGATAGGTATAATTGATTCCGCCTGTTGCCGTGTTGCTGATACCAGCATTGCACTTGAACAATACCATCTACATGTAGAACTAGAAACCGTTCCGATTCACCAAACAATGGTCCTGTATAAGTACAAATTTTCGTTCACGAAATCTTTCGGTAGATCACTCCACCAGCAGGCTTGTTGCGTTATAAATTTTTGGTCGATGTCTGTCAGACGTCACCCCGAATTTTCAGAAGAAGAAGAAAAAACATTAGTTTGAAGTACAAAATTTAGTTATTTCGTGCCCCTTGGCCTAACGAATAATATTATGCTAGTCCCCTACTTTGCCGACTTTTCACTCCTCGTGCTGTCTCATCATCCCGCACTGCTAGAATTACCCGTTCTCAGGAATTGCTCGGCCTGGTACTGCCCATGCCAGATTGTATTTTGGCTATCACTCGGTATCTTATCTTGGAGCTGACCGATGGAACGCCCTCCCTGCCGCGATTTGCACCATATACATGTACCTACCTGCTGCATTTCGCTCCGCTATCTTCACGTGGCTAGGGCACCCTGTAAGAAGACCATAGGTCTGTGGGGACTGCCCTAGTAAAATATAATAATAATAATAATAATGACAGTTCGCATTTCACTCATTGCATGAGGTCAACGCATCTGTTAACAATTTCGAGCCAAGCAGCTCTATCAGAAGCAGATTGCACAGCATCCAGAAGCGACAGATTAATGCATTGTAAGTCTTTCTTGACAACGTCGATCCATCTCAGACGGGGTCGTCCTCGGGGTCGTCGTATGTCTGTTGTGTTGATTGACATTAGGAGGGCTTGGAAAGAGGACGATTCTTCGCCTTCCCTCACTACATGGCCGAACCACAGCAGTCTCCGTTGCCTGTAAAATATGAATAAATAATAATAATATATAGCGAAAGTTTATTCCAAACGAAAAATTGGTACTTATACAGTACTATTAGTGCAATTAGGAGTATAATCGATGCAAACATGGCCAGATAACAACGAGTTCATGGAATTTTTAAGGATTTTTATGTTATTCAAAATCGATTTTCGTGTTCCGCTCATCAGTGAATAGTATCGGAACTGAGGGTACTGTGTACAACAATAGAACATTTTATAACAGCATAATTAATTAAAAGTGTGAAAAACAAAGGAAGTGCTACAGCATACAGTACTAGCTAGCACTTCACTCACGTGACATGACGTGACATGACATTGTATTAGCTGTATCACTCTGCTCATACTTTAGCTTGATATGCTATACATGTAGTAACTGACGGTAGAATGTAGTGTCATCCCCGCTGCCATTGTCCTATACATGTACATCAACACAAAGGAGGCTCAACACGCTCGCACTGCAGCCACCACCCGTGGCCAAGTCTCTGCTGCTCTTGTTCTGCCCCCCGCTAACACCCGATATGGCTTTAGTGCAATTTCTTATTTGGGCGCTGCCAGGTGGAATACACTTCCACCGGCTTGCCGCATGTCTAGTTCACCAGCTGAATTTCGCTCATCCATCAAATTATACCTAGGGTTCCCTGTAAAAAGGCGCTGACGCCTGTTGGGAATTCCCTAGTAAAAGAAGAATAGTTTCCTCTGAGACAAAAATGCGATAATACTCATAAAAAGGACACACTTCAGGCTATTACAAACATCTTGAAAGTTTTTGTCTTCACAAGTATACTTTCAAGCCTTCTCATCAGGTGAAATACAGGCAAGGGAAAAGGAACAGGAACAGTGGATTAAATACAGTAAGAAGGTAGTAAAACAGCGCAAAAAAAAGAAAGAAAGAAAGAAGATAGCTAAAGTAAACAGCGAAAATTGCAATAATGACACAAAGGTGCAAATGCGAGAAAACTCAATAAGCGCGACATGTAGTGCGACAACAAGAGACAACCACTGGACATACATGTAACTAACGAGGTTTTGACGACCTACCTAACAGCCTAAGTGTGAATTTGATTTGTTTCTTCTTGCAAAGGTTGGGTTTCCTTGTGTGGATGTATACAGCTTCCAAAACATTCAGCAATCTAGCACTGCGTACACGTGACACAATCGTGGCTTGTACATTGTTTGGGATTCGTTTTGCGCGACACTGTATAAGATCAATTTGTTGCGTAATTTGGTGGATCGTGCACGTCGCCTTTGTTCGTCTTCAAGGTTGGAGCAGGAGTTGGAGAAGTTACGTGCACTTTTTCGTCTCAATGGATACCCCGAGTCTGTTATTGTGAAGTATGTAACTGAGACCAGTCCAAAGAAGAATGCTGAAGTTTCCACTAATCCAGTATACCTATGTTTACCGTGGAAGGGCGAGTCAGTATCACGTATGGTTCAGCGTCGGGTTAAGTCTGCCGTGGAGTCCAATTACCATAATGTTCATATTCGCTTCATCTACTTTTTATTTTATTTATTTTTTTACTATTATTCACAAACCCAACTCGTAAAATAAATAATTATGTGGACAAAAACAAACAGCTACTGAGCAGGGGCTGCACTGGGCAGCAGTGATGGTGAGGTACCAGGGGCTCCACCGACCAAAGGTCTCGGCTTCAATGCCACAAGCACGCACCAGGAAAAAGAAACAGAAATGTAAAGGAAAAGCTAGATCTAGCTATGGGGAAGTAGAATAGAAGGTAAAAGTACCGGTAGGTGTTTAGAAAAATAAAAACAAGATGAAAAGAGATTGTTTATTATCAGTGTTTGGACTGATATACAATGTACATGTCAACTTCATCAACCAAAACTTATGACCTTTTTTAATAGATCTGAAACGAAACTCCCACAAAGAAGTGTAAAGAAAACAAGCTAAAAAACAGAAAAATAATAAGGCACCCATTTTGATAATCCAGGGGATGGCCCACGCCTGGTAAAAGAATAAGCAGAGAAAAGAAAAGAATCATAACAAGTTTTTCCATGTATGCAAAACACAGCTGAGCACTCTGAGCAAGGCCAGGTACGCGGATTAGCGGGTCCGGCAAGCGACGAGCTCGAAAAATTACAGGGAATCTGTTGCCCAGTACCAGTTGCTGTCTCTCAGGTGTCGGTAGACCTTTGTCTTGAATGACTGAAAACGTGTTTTGTGTGGGCGCTGCGACAGCAGCCTGTCGTTCCATGCGCCAATACAGCAGTACGGGAACGACCGCTTCACGACGGATGGAGCTGAGACAGGGAGTGTGTCTGACAGTTGATAGGCGTGGCTGGTGGCATTATTGTGCTGGTTCCTGGTTCTGGGGTTGGCTGGAGAAACGCGATGCGGTGGCAACACAGCAAGTAGCTGAGGAGGACCAGTAATGAAATGCAATTTGTACATGCACGAGAGAGCAGCAACAGTCCGGCGGACAGCCAGACTGGGGAGAATTGCACCAGGGCCAATGATGCGCAGTGCGCGGCGTTGAACATTATCCAGACGTTGGATGTGGCTGGCTGGCGCGCCCATCCACACAAGCGGGGCATACTCCATCAGGGGCCTCACGAATGCCTTGTAGACAGTCGCTCCACGGTGCGTGCGTTCACGGTGAGGAAGGACGTCCTACCTACAGGCCAATTATCCAAGTTGATTTATCACTTCGAGTGTCGGCAATGTGAGAGCCGATATGTAGGTAGGACTCTTCAACATCTGGACGCACGCATCCGACAACACGCACCGCTACACCTTATTCCACAACACGCACGATCCACTCGACCACGGAGGGGACGTCCAGCAAAGAATCATCCTGGTACAAGATGGTCCAACGCATCGGCATCAACACCAAGCAACGTAACCTCACAATTAACTAGACCACCAGAAAAACAACCGGACAAGACACCTACTGGCGTGGCAGTGACAGGAACCGCATCAACCAGAAGAATGACAAGATCGGCAACGGCGGCGATGGCAGCGACTAAAGTACAGACAGAGGCAACGGCTAGGGTCCACTCGACTAGCCATGTGAAATCGGATGTGTCCACCGCACATGCTGATTGTTCTGATGTTAGTTCTGATAAGTATGAGTCGTCCATTGCTAGTCATTTGTTTGAGCATCCTGATTGTCGTGCTGTGTATTCAGATGATTGTTTTTCGATTGTGTCACGTGTACGCAGTGCTAGATTGCTGAATGTTTTGGAAGCTGTATACATCCACACAAGGAAACCCAACCTTTGCAAGCAGAAACAAATCAAATTCACACTTAGGCTGTTAGGTAGGTCGTCAAAACCTCGTTAGTTACATGTATGTCCAGTGGTTGTCTCTTGTTGTCGCACTACATGTCGCGCTTATTGAGTTTTCTCGCATTTGCACCTTTGTGTCATTATTGCAATTTTCGCTGTTTACTTTAGCTATCTTCTTTCTTTCTTTCTTTTTTTGCGCTTTTTTACTACCTTCTTACTGTATTTAATCCACTGTTCCTGTTCCTTTTCCCTTGCCTGTATTTCACCTGATGAGAAGGCTTGAAAGTATACTTGTGAAGACAAAAACTTTCAAGATGTTTGTAATGAGCCTGAAGTGTGTCCTTTTTATGAGTATAAAAGAAGAATAAATAATAATAAATGTAGAAGAGAAAAGGACATATGGATACGAGTTAAGAGTAACTCTCCATCACTGTAACATGATACTTTATACAGTCAGAAAGTGCAATAACTAGGCACAAAACTGACAGAGTACTGAAACATTCGACGTCCTGACACCTAGCTTCAACACATCTCCGTAGCGCTAACCGACAGCCTTCCAACTTGGAAGGTTCAAGGTTATGGAAAGACCAAAGAGGCACTTTCTGACTGTATAAAGTATCATGTTACAGTGATGGAGAGTTACTCTTAACTCGTATCCATATGTCCTTTTCTCTTCTACATTTATTTATGGCTCAACATCCGAGTTTCATATTGCACACCTGATGAGCCGTCACGAACCATACGGCGAAACGTACGTCGTGTGAAACAACTTGTTTTGTAGTCAACTAGTCCATCAGAATGTCATGCATGAGGAGTACTGTAGGAGTTTGGCTTTCGGCTTGTACAATTCGTTTTCGCAAAGCTTCCCTTTCTTTACTTATCTTTGATATTTATGACCCACCCAAGTTGGGTGGTGTGCTGCTTTGCTGCTTCGAATTGTAGTTAGACCGCTTTGTCAAATATCGTACTGGTCTCGTCATCGTCCAGTAACAATCGACATTCATTGTTCCGTTGGGACTGTAGCTTTTGCTCGTTTTCGTTCCGCTTGCCTTCCCCTCTTTGGTCTTTCCATAACCTTGAACCTTCCAAGTTGGAAGGCTGTCGGTTAGCGCTACGGAGATGTGTTGAAGATAGGTGTCAGGACGTCGAATGTTTCAGTACTCTGTCAGTTTTGTGCCTAGTTATTGCACTTTCTGACTGTATAAAGTATCATGTTACAGTGATGGAGAGTTACTCTTAACTCGTATCCATATGTCCTTTTCTCTTCTACATTTTATTTATGGCTCAACATCCGAGTTTCATATTGCACACCTGATGAGCCGTCACGAACCATACGGCGAAACGTACGTCGTGTGAAACAACTTGTTTTGTAGTCAACTAGTCCATCACAATGTCATGCATGAGGAGTACTGTAGGAGTTTGGCTTTCGGCTTGTACAATTCGTTTTCGCAAAGCTTCCCTTTCTTTACTTATCTTTGATATTTATGACCCACCCAAGTTGGGTGGTGTGCTGCTTTGCTGCTTCGAATTGTAGTTAGACCGCTTTGTCAAATATCGTACTGGTCTCGTCATCGTCCAGTAACAATCGACATTCTTTGTTCCGTTGGGACTGTAGCTTTTGCTCGTTTTCGTTGCGCTTGCCTTCCCCTCTTTGGTCTTTCCATAACCTTGAACCTTCCAAGTTGGATGGCTGTCGGTTAGCGCTACGGAGATGTGTTGAAGCTAGGTGTCAGGACGTCGAATGTCTCAGTACTCTGTCAGTTTTGTGCCTAGTTGTTGCACTTTCTGACTGTATATAGTATCTAGTTACAGTGGTGGAGAGTTACTCTTAACTCGTTTCCATATGTTCTTTTCCTTTCTACTTTTAAATAATAATAAAATAATAATAACACACAAACAGAGACTGAGTACGTTGCAACTACGGGTTTCTTGCACCGTCATCACTAACACTCACACCAGGCGATTTGTCTTGGTTTACATACCTCCTTCGCCTAGGCAACGCTGCAGAGTGAGAGTATGCTCTGCAAAATATGAATGACGTCATTACATGTACATGTACATGTACATGCATTAGGCCTTGACGGATTATGCTAATCTTTTCGTGAAATTATGCTTTTCGCATTGCTGAAAAAATTGCAGAATTATGCTATTTTTATGCTAAAAGTCATCATATTATGCCGCATTATGCTTACATATTCTGCTAATGGTTCTGTGCAAAATAACAGGGGAATTTTTTTGTTGATGGCGTTGTACTGTAGTAGCAAAAGTTCAACGGGGTCAATGCACCGTCCGACTTAGCTACGACCCTCACTGATTGTAGTGGACTGGACATGTTATCAAGGGAGTCGTAAACCTACGACTTCCTGGTGTATCTACAGGGTACTTGTACTTGAACTGTATGGAATTTGATGCGGACAGGCGGATTATCCCAATTTTATGCGATTCGTATGCAATTTGCCTCTAATTATGCGTTTATTCGATTTTGGTAGGAATTATGCGAAAAATCATGCTAGCATAATCTGTCAAGGCCTAACATGCATGTTCGTATCGCAGGTCGCACCGCTTCCCTGCTCGTGGATCGTCGCGTCGCGGGGTGTACATGATTGTATTGTCATGTAAAATTATTAATGTGTCTTGTACATGATAAAACAGGTCTGTCCGCAGATTGAGTACAATCATGTACATGTACATGAGTAGTCAACTGGCCTGGTGGAGCAGAGTTCCATTAAAAGTTTCCATAGCGACTACGAGTGTAATGACATGTTCAAGTGCTCCGGTTGGCATGGTGGAGCAGAGTTCTATTAAAAGTTTCCATAGCGACTACGAGTGTAATGACATGTTCTACTTCTAGTGCTCCAGTTAGCGCGGAGGACCGGAGGCATAGTACTAGTAGTAGTACTATTACTACTCAGTAATACTTTTTATTATTGTACTAGGGGAGTCCCAACAGGCCACTGCCTTTTTACTGGGAATCCTAGGACCTAAGTGAAGTAAGTTTAGAGTTCCATCTGCCTGCCGCCAGAAAAGAAATGGAGCGCATGGCATACTGCGTACTTCAACTACATCATCATCATCTGCGTTGCCGAAAAAATAATAATAGTAAAATAAAAAATTTAATAATAATAAACGGCATTATGCAGCTGTGTAAGCGGTAGATGCACAGTGTGACTGCCAGGCATCTCTGTCAGATGCCAACTGGCAATTCTCATGCAGAGACTTCAAGTACAATACATGTATAAACAAGTGGGAGAACTAAGGCTAGGCTCTCAGTGCCTTGCCCCGGGTGCATGCCTGGTGACCAGGTGCAATTGCCCGAAGCTGGTACTTCACGTCTTCAGCACAAAACTTCAAAAGGTGACCTTCAAGTTCAACTCAAGGGCAACTGTTTCATAGCTCACCCTTTGAATGTGCTCACAACGCAAGGTTTGAATATGCATCACACAATGCTTACGTCTAGGATGGGCCGAAAATCCTTGCCCATATTTTCACATATTTTGGTCCTTTTGACTGAAGGTCGCATAACGACTAAGTAAATGTGTGTGTATTCGATATTTCTGAACACTGTATTATTGTACCACAATGAGCGTAACGATTCCACAAAAGGCGATCGTTCAAAGCAGGTAACAACAAAGAGCAAACTAAACTCAAAACCAAAACCAAACAACAACTGCACCAGCAAGCTCCTTTCTTGCGCTGACTACAAATACATCGAAAACCAAGCAGCAAAATGCAAATCGGCACGCATGTTTACCGGAACTGAACTTCGGCAGCGCAGCTGATCATTGCGGCTGCACGGGACGACCTTCCCGCCACAGTAGGGCAAAGAACTACATGTGCATGTACATGTATGTATGGAACTAGCAATGAATGCATGCAGCACACCAGCAAGCTGTCCCTACGCGGACGTCTGGTCTACATGGTCTAGCGCGTGCAAGGATGAATAGCATGAGAAACATGACTCCTATGATGCATGCAATGTATACAACAGAACCAAATCTAGCATATTGTACCAAATGTAGCATATCATGCTACAAGGAGCGAAGAATTCGCATATCAGTTGCTTTTTATGCGCTGTGGTGGTGTTTGTGCATGATCTGTGTAGGTGCTGCTACAGGGGTCGAAGTGCTGCACACCGCACTGAATATTGTGTGACTCATGGTTGTTGATTCTCCCGACTTTGTACCTTTCTTTTCTATTAGTCCTTCGTTTAACGCGTAACCTTTTGTCCTTTCTTTTCATTCAGTTATTTACGATGCGAAGAAGAGGTTGGTGCGACTTCGGCGATACTTGGGGAGCAACACACAATTCCTCAGTTATTGACGTTTGCATTTTGCCTGCTTCTAGCATTTCCACCCACAAACATTGGAGTCGTGCAAGGTGACCCGCTATCGCCCACTATGTTCAATAGGTATGCCTAAGGAGCCATGCGGAAGATCGATGCAGTTAGTAGCCTTGCAAGAACTCAATGTGTACCCTCACAATCGAAAATCTGATACTCACCTTGAAGACAGAATCCGGTGAACCCATCACCCTCGCTACGTTCTACCTTCCGCCTTCCACTTCTGCTGCAGTATGGCAAGACCTAGAAATCAGTCTAAACAATCTAACCTTGCGACGAAACAACCGCGTGGTCGCCATTGGTGACTTCAATGTGGACATGTGCTCGGGACACAGCCGGATGCACACCATGCTCCAGCGGTTTGATCTGGAAAACCACATCCGGACACCGACAAGAGTAACGGCATCAACTTCCACCCTAATAGATCTGCTCCTCGCCCCTAAGTCTCTAGTTGGAACATGCACGGTCATCAAGTGTGACATCAGCGACCACTACGCATTTGTGGCCAACATTATCGTCGCCACCCGGCAGTCCGAACAAGTCGCATCTCGAAAGAGGCGAGTGTGGAGGATAAACTGGGAGCACTTAACGCTGACTTGCAGGACTGCAATCTTGAGATTTTCAGCAAGTCGAATGATGTTGATGCAATGATAAGCGAATGGTACGCAAAGGTTTTCACTGCTCTGTATGGTCACGCCCCCTTACAACCTCCTCGTAAGCCGAGGCGCCGACCTTGCCCATGGTTGTGTCCTGAACTTGTATCTGCTGTGCGTCAACGAAACAAGGCCCACAGACTTCTTTCACGCTCTCCAAACGATATCCGCCTGCGAGAGCAACACCGCACTCTCCGCGCAGCCGCGCGCAAGCTAGATCGGAGGCTAAAGGATCAGCATTTTCAAGCTCGCCTACAGTCGGCCGGAAAGGATGGACGGACGCTCTGGAATACGATAAACGTGGTGACTGCACGAGCGAAAAGTTCAAGCCCACCACAAGTACCTGTTGGAATCCTCTCCCGAACTTTTGGCGAAGTTGTACATGACCCTGGACGACCAGACGCGCTGTGCGCCAACGCACCAGCCGAACGTGAAGCACCAGCATTCACGGAATTTGCGCCTGTTTCGACGGAGAACATTACGGCCCTTCTCCAGTCCGTTGACGCGTCAAACGCGACTGGACATGATGACTTGCCGGGTATTGTCCTTTAAAACTCGGCATCAATACTGGCTCCCTCGCTCAGCATGATTTCAATACTTCGCTATGTCAGGGGTGTGTTCCCCGTCAGTTTAAAATTGCTAATGTGTCGCCGCTATTCAAAGGTGGCGGCCTTAACCCTTGTCAGCCTGCTGCGTATCGACCTATTTCTCTACTACCAGTCGTTTCTCGCCTCCTCGAGAAGATCGTCAAAGCTCAGCTTACATCCTTTCTGACCGATCACAGTATTCTCCCTGACTCGCAGTTCGCGTACAGGAAGAACCACGGTACGGAGGACGTTCTTGTGCTAGCTGTCAATCGCTGGCTGAAAGCGAAGTATGAGCTCAAACTCACAGGTGTGATATTCGTGGATATGTCGAAGGCTTTCGACTGTGTCAAATACACCATCTTGGCACAGGAGCTATCCGACATTGGGGTCGGCGGTACTGTACAGCTATGGTTCACTAGTTACCTGAGTGAGCGGCTTCAACGCGTAGTTGTGGGCGGAAATTGCTCGGAATACGTCGCATGCAGTCGAGGGGTGCCGCAAGGATCCGTCCTCGGCCCCCTCCTGTTGTTGTTGTAGTTGTTGTTGTAGAAGTTTATTTAACGTCGCACCACAAACAGGCGATTTCGCCTCCTTTGATACATGTGGACGACAGAAGGAATGAGAGAAGAGAGGGGGGGGACAGAAGTACGGAGAGAGGAAGGGTAGAAATATATAAGCAAATCAACCTCAGGGCTACACCAAAGCAAAAACGGAATGGGAACACATACTATATACAAAATAACTTCATGAGTATTTTCGCTCCTGCTCTTGTAGTAGTTGAGCACTCTCATGTGGGGTAGTGCCTTTGCTGTTTGCATTACGCAGAGCTCACTGACTTGTCAGTTTGAGCACTCTGGCAAGGTACGTTCGGGCCTGATTGGAAATTTTTATTTTCATTGCTATGAGGTTCAGCCTCATTTCCTCTGTGCTGCGCTGATGAGTTCACAAAGAACGAAACAGCATGCTGCCCGCAGATTGAGTACAAAATAACTTCATACATATATTGCAAAACACGTTTACTATTCTTCAGTCCGCTATACCGCAGAAACACACTAGCCGAAAAGCATTTAAACGGAGCCATGATACGCTTTTAGCAGGGCACAGAACTGAAGGTGGTTGGGCTCGGAATGGAGATCAGGCGGGAGCTGGTTCCACAGGATTGCGCCGATGAACTGCATGGTCGCTCGACCCGCAGGACCGGGCCAAAATGGTACTCGAACGAGGTAATGTGCTGCTCCCCGAGTGCGGTCACCAGTAACTCTCACGAAGAAGCTGGTGAAGAGGGAGCTAGCTCGGGAGAACAGACAACGACGGACAAAGATGAGGAGCTAAATGTTAAACATGTCCTCCAGGGTGGTGAGGCGGAGCTGTTCAAAGATCGGGCTCGTGCGCGACCACGGTGGCAGATAGGCCTTGACGGATTATGCTAGCATAATTTTCGTATAATTCCTTCCAAAATCGAATAATCGCATAATTCGAGGCAAATTGCATACGAATCGCATAAAATTGGAACAATCCGCCTGTTCACATCAAATTCCATACAGTTGTACATGTTCTACAAGTACAGGTACAGGTAGATGCACCAGGAAGTCGTAGGTTTACGACTTCCTTGAGAACATGTCCAGTCCACTACAATCAGTGACGGTCGTAGCTACATGTAGGTCGGACGGTGCGTTGACCACGTTGAACTTTTGCTAGTACAGTACAACGCCCTCTACACAAAAATTCCCCTGTTATTGTGCACAGAACCATTATACATTGGCAGCATAATATGTGAGCATAATGCGGCATAATATGATAACTTTTACCATAAAAATAGCATAATTCTGCAATTTTTCAGCAATGCGAAAAGTATAATTTCACGAAAATATTAGCATAATCTGTCAAGGCCAAGTGGCAGACCGAAGAAGCCGCGGATAGCGCACTTCGTTAGACGTGTGAGGGGCTCCATGTTGCCAATTTGAAGTGACGGATAAAAGGCGTTGGCAGCGTACGACAACCTACCCTGGATCATCGACCTGTAAAACAGGATCTTTGACGCCAGGGTGAGGCTTCGGCGGCTCCGCCACAGCGCACTTACTGACTTCCGCACCTGCTGGATTGTGTGATTGACGTGAGGCTCCCAGGAGTAGCCATCGGCGGACTATGCTCGGCCAATCGTCAAATTATGCTTTTGATTATGCCACAATTATGCCAACAAATATGCTGAATTATGCTCGGTTCCACCCTATTTTCAAAGGAAAAGCAACGGCCTTTTCAGATTAAAAACATGACTTGTATGCATGCATGTTTTTCGCATGCGTGGCTTCCGAGGTGACGACATCAGGAGTTCAGGACGCGACCTCTGTGCACTTTTGCACTTTTCTCCCATATTTCACTTTTGCAGCACACGTGCGCGGTACGACATGCATACTTAAAAAAGACTTGGACATGAAAGTATTACTATTGTAAAAAAAAACATCTGCAGGCTTTCTGACAAAGCTGTATTATGCCCCTAAGCATAATTTTTGTCTAAACCGAAAGAGATTATGCCGACCTTACACGTTGGAATCCGTATAATGCCGGAGCATAATTTTTTGACGAAATCCCAAGATTATGCCAAATATTATGCCGGCATAATCCGCCAAGGGCTACCCAGGAGAGCTGCCCATCTACCATTTCGCCCAGGTACCGCGCTTGTTCCACAACTGCAAGGGCTGCATTCCCACAGCGAATTCGAATGTTATCTGTGTCAGGGGCTGGGCCTCTTGGGGTAATCAACAGAGCTTGCGTTTTCTTTTGGTTCAGCATTAGTCCGCGGTCCTCCAACCACTGCGACAGGCCAGTGATGGCTGTGCTTAGAGAAGAGCACACTTGTTCGCAACTGCCCGCGGCTTCAATTGCAATGTCTTCTGCAAATTCCTGGTTTGTGACCTGCTGGGGCAAGCAGCATCGAAGGTTACGGATGTATAGTGTGAAAGAATATACTGCCTACAAGAATGAACTCTCATGTTTTCATAATCATAACATGGATTTCATGTGCACATTTATTCTTACAAGCAATTTTATCGGTGGATGGCTGCAATTGCCCAGAAGTACCAGAGCGTAATAGAGATTCACGGAATAGATATGTCGAAGGCTTTCGACACCGTTTCAAGGGAGAAGCTGCTGAGTACCATGAGAGCAATCGTCACGGAGGATGACATCCGACTGGTACGGATATTGCTGTCAAACACAACCATATCTGTCCGTCTTGGAAAGGAAGTTTCACCTGATTTCAAGTCCACCATCGGAATCCCCCAAGGTGACTCTCTCTCTCCTGTAGTATTTGTGATCTACCTGGAATCAGCCTTAAGGGAGATCAGAGCATCGATTCCGCCCAGGCTAATGCGCGACATGGCTCTACCACCAGAAGTGATTTATGCCGATGACACTGATTTCATCAGCCAATTCAGACCCTGGCTGGAGAGCATCGAACCGTATATCATCACTATCCTTGGAGACTGGCACCTAAAGGTCAACGAAGATAAAACAGAAAAAACAAAATTGCGCCGGGAAGGAGACCGCCTGGCTGAAGTATGGCGGAAAACAAAAAAACTCGGATCACTCCTCGGCGACGAGGAAGATGTTGCACAAAGGAAACAATTAGCAATGGCAGCCTTCAGAGGGCTATTCACGGTATGGTGTCGTCAATCGATCATCAGCGAAAGTCTACGGCTAAGGCTTTACAACGCGTTTATCATCCCTGTGCTAACGTACAATGGAGGCACCTGGGGACTGACGGCTTCAGCATGGGAGCGTCTGGACACATTCCATCGAAGACAACTTCGGAGTCTCCTGGGTATCCGATGGCCGCAGGTGATTCCAAACAAAGCCCTGTACGGCAGATGCCACGCAGAGCCCATCAGTGCCCTCATGCAGCGATCCAGATGGGGCCTGTTTGGGCATATCCTTAGACTCCCTCAAGACACGCCTGCCGCCCTCGCTATGCGGAGTTACTTCACCTGTGGGGACAAGGTATGTCGAGGGCGGCCACGGACAACCATCGTGTCCACACTATCCGCGGACCTAGAATCAGCAGGACTGGGGAGTCTGAGGAACTTGGCAGACCTGGAGCACCTGCGGGCCATCGCCGCTGACAGGCCTGCGTGGCGCGAGCTGTGCCAGGATGTACGCAGTAACAAACGGATGGGACAGAGGCATTGTACAGATCACGTGCATTTAGCACTTACCATCGACAATGAGTTACAAATCCATCGTCGTTGTCTGTTATTCTTGTTTTATTTTTCGATCTTTCGAATAGATCCCGTGCATTGAGCACCTATCATCGAACATGAGTTATGTGCCTATCGCCTGCTGTCTTACATTTATTTTTTACTTTTATTTATTTTTGTTTTCCTCCCTGCCCACTCAGCCTGTCTTCTGGCACATGCGAATACGTGGACTTACTGTTGACGTAAACGCGGACGTGCGTATAATAATAATAATAATTTTATCGTACAGTGGAATATATCGGTCCTAAGAATGGACTTTGTGTAGCGAAACATGCCAGATCAGTACAAAGTGTATCGCCTGTAGTAATAACATCCGTCCAAAGCAGTTCTAATCTGACTCGCGTTGGGTCCTAGTGCTGCAGGTTCAACTATTGTGTTCATGTAACTCATGTTGCATAGCCACATGGTAAGCCTATGTGACTGTGACCAGCCACATGCACAGTAGCACTACCTTGTATGTACGATGATCTTCCTGCCTCTGCACACATGCACATGATATGTCACACTCTATTTATCGTGTGTAAGAAATATCGGAAATAAGAATAGAAAGTCGTTTTTCAAACACCCACGCTATAACCGATACCTACTGTATATGGTTTTTTTCGTATGCTAGTCTTCCTGCTGCAATCTACTGATTTCATAATGAAACAGTTGACAGATGCGTGGAACCCATTACTTGGGAGACATGCGACCTGTACTATTATTATTATAATAGTATTAGCATTTTATGCTCAAGGCAGGCAAACCTGTTCTCTTCCTGTACACATGTGCCGCCGTGCATGTTTGGTTCACATTGCTTTCACCCCTTCCTCATCGACATACTCAAAATACCTTTCATAACTTCCAATACATGTATCAGGATTTCGGGCTGCGACGTGGCAAGCATATTTCTCTGCTTGTGGGCGATTTCGAAGGATATCTTGAAGCAAGTGGCCAATATGCGAAGAGCATATCATGCGAACCTTTTGGGCATACTTGGGCCCTCCCTACTTACGCCCCTCATATGAAATGCAACGTCAAAGTATACACAAGGGTTTTTCAAATTATTGCAAGCCGAATAGCTGCCGGGGATTCGTAAACGTGGCCTAGACATACATGTACATGACTGTCCTGCAGTGTTGGCGCTGTTCAGGCGATCTGGCTGTCGACGGTAGTGACCAGACATTATTTTGATCTGTAAACCGCCAGTTTCTCTTCAACAGGTGTCTTGGATGACTGTGTGGGTATATTTCGTGTTAGAAATGAAGGTAGTGCTGCACAATATGATTGGAGAAACCACCGGACGGACAGGAAGCCTATCAGAGACCGGACAACTTCAAATCTCAAGCTATTCATCGCCATAATCAGCAACAAGGACTCCGAAATTCATGAACCAGTTTTCGGGCATTCTCTTCAAATGAATGAAACCGGTTCATGAATTTCGGAGTCCTAGGTATAGAAAAAATCTATGGTAGTAGTGGTAGTAGTAGTAGAATTTATTATTTTTAATACTAGGGAACTCCCAACAGGTGTTGCCTTTTCACTGGGAACCCTAGGAATGACTTGGTGCTTGTGACAAATGCAGAAAGGGGCTTAGCTTGACGACATCCAGGTGGAAGCATGTTCCATCTGTCTGCTGCCAAAAATGAAATAGCATTCAGGCCGTAACGAGACGTAACTCTGGGTAGGTTCAGAGCGGCTGAAGATTGACCGCGGGTAGCAGCATTTGTGCGGCATGATGAAGAGAGGGGGGGGGGGGTAAATATCGTGCTTAAAAGAGGACTGGTGCAACAAGATAGACACCTAAAAGCAAACACAAACAGCTTCAAGTTTACACATAATGGGAGTGAATACTAAGTCGAAAGAAGTCACATGAGGCTTCCTGCAGCTCCATAATAGAACAGCAGTTAGGGTGGACACACCCATTCCAGTCTCACTGCAAATCTGAACCAATCCTATTATTAAACAACGTTTCGGCACATGGCCATCATGATGATGGCATGATCAGGTAACTGAACAACGAAACTGTGCCAGCTACAAAGGAGACGTTTATATACAGGCCATTCTGCCAAAAGGGCGTACATCCTCTCGCTCCGAAGGAGGGAAGAAGTGAAGAAAGAAGTGTCAATGGGAGCCCACACCACAGCACAGGTGAGAAGACCAAGGTGCCGCTATGCAGCCAAGATGAAGCACATGCATACTGAGGCGAGAAGGTAAAAAAAGTGTCACGTCTGTCGTCAGGTTGCATCAATATGTACATGCACACTGTACATGCATGCAAAGCCAAGGCGAGAAAACAAAATGTGTCGCATCCGTTACTGTCATTGTCATTATTCACCCGTCCTTCAAAACGCCACGTCATGATAGAAGGTCCCATGATCCGGTGCTCGTGTTACATAATGGTTTGTGTTCCTGATCTGGATTGTCCCGCCCAGTTGGGGCTGTTAAGTGTGACGTCACGGCTCCTTCGATACGCATGGCAACGGAGAGCACTGGGACAAATCAAAATCGCGTCCTCTGGATGGAACCAGATGTCAATGGCAACAGCATCTAAATGACTGGAGAGACAGCAGTTTTTCTTTGCTTTTTCTTCAACCAATTGTTGTTGCTCTTTATTCCTTGTTCTTTCCTCTACAAATCTCCTGTAGTCGTCCAGGGCCTTCATGATGGCTGTGAAATTGGCTGCCCACTGTAAAACGCCTTGTTTGAGAGTGCTTTGAAGATCTTTTCTCGTCCTGATGGATCAAAGTATGAGCGCTCCCTATGGATTCGAATATATAATAGGTGATTCGTTCAAGAAATCAGTGTATTCTTTCTGTCTCTGCCCTCACGCTGGCACAATATCAGCCTCTATATCCATGACAGCTCGCACAGCTCGTAAACTGCATGGCTTAGACATATTTTCGCCCTCCGTGATGATTGAAGACCCATGGAAGAAGTTATTATGATTGTTCAGAATGATGTACTAAGAATATAAAATAAAATAAATTCGAGGGAATTGTCACAGGGTACTGATTTTTGGAAGGAGGGAGACACGCACACAGAAAGAGAGAGAGAGAGAGAGAGAGAGAGAGAGAGAGAGAGAGAGAGAGAGAGAGAGAGAGAGAGAGAGAGAGAGAGAGAGAGAGAGAGAGGGAGAGAGAGAGAGAGAGAGAGAGAGAGAGAGAGAGAGAGAGAGAGAGAGAGAGAGATAGAGAGAGAGAGAGAGAGAGAGAGAGAGGGGGGGAGAGAGAGAGGGAGGGGAGAGAGAGAGAGAGAGAGAGAGAGAGAGAGAGGAGAGAGAGAGAGAGAGAGAGAGAGAGAGAGAGAGAGAGAGGGGGGGAGAGAGAGAGAGAGAGAGAGAGAGAGAGAGAGAGAGAGAGAGAGAGAGAGAGAGAGAGAGAGAGAGAGAGAGAGAGAGAGAGAGAGAGAGAGAGAGAGAGAGAGAAAGAGCACTGTTTGAAATGTTTGTCTCACAGTGATTACTGCAGACTATTGAATGGTGTATGATCTACTCTGTATTTTCCACAATGGTTATTCCTGATTTGCGGGATCTCTTCTTTTGCTGTTTGCGTGTTTACAGGAAGTGGCTGTCTGGTGTAACTGCACCAGATCCTGGGGAAATTAAGTCAGATGCAGGGGCAGCATCGTCCAGTGATGCAACACTGCCGTTCTGTGTGCAACGTCACCGCTAATTCCCCCGGCGAAAACACAAAAAGACAAACACGTGAAAAGTCTACAGTATTGACCGGTCTGCTAATAAATGCATCACTGCTCGGACAGTGGATAATCGAAACACAGAGCACCAGCATGATGTTTTCATATTCGGAACCCACACAACAGCTCAATTCTCAAGCCCAAAATTGATGAATACAAAACACAGAGCGACGCAACAAGAGATCATCCGGCGACCAAACCAACCCGGCGGGGTCTAATGCAGTGAATAGTCCTGAAATACGCAGGCCAGACAAAACAGTACAAGAACATAATGTTACAAGGTACATGCTTTGCAGAACAACGTGTAACCAAAGATACACAGGGTTATAGCTGCACACTTGTGCATATGCTCGCTCAGCCCAAGAACACGGATGTTGATAGAAACAATCCGGGGGAAACACGCTAACACCAAAGTAAGCATCAACACGTAAAATAGTGCAGCTCTGAAAAAGTAAAAAATTACATTGACATGTCGTTGGGGTGCCGAGTAGTATCATCACTTGAGGACAAATTCCCCAGGTATACACTAGTCACCATAGCCGCGGGGACATAATGAGATTGGGATAGGCCCCAAGCACGATTGCACTCTCCAGTTACAATATACTGTATAGCAGGAAATTTTCGGACGGAAATATTTTCGGACAAAGCCGAAATTCGACCTTTCGTACGGATTATATTTTCGTACAGTGCTGCATGCTAAATACACGTGTTTTCAAGCAGTACGCATGTATAGTGTACATAATTTCACAAGAACAAATTTTAGTACGGAATTCATTTTAGTGCAAAAGAGGCCGTGTACGAAATCGTACGAAAATAAATTCCGTCCGAAAATTTCCTGCTATCAAAAATAAATCTAATTTAAAAATAAATTTCACGGTTCGCGTGAGACTCGGCTGGAAGCCGAGTTTTCCGCATCTGCCATGGGAACGCCACCACCCTCTAGGATCAAAGGCGCAGATGCAGCGCCTAAACGGTGGGAAGTGAGTAGATCAGACCCACCACCAAGTGGTCAAAGACCGAAATCCCATTAGCTGCATCCATTAGCTGCATTCCTGCTATACAGTACATGTATTTGCCCAGATTATAATTGTATTTGCCCAGATTATCTATGAAGACAAAATGCAATGCATAGCGGCAATCGATGGATGAAGAGAGAGTTTGTAAATACACATACATGTATCTTTCCACTTGTTCAGGAGCTTACCTTTTGGAGTTCACATCGTTTACACGATCTCTCATGCTGTCTTGCACCGTGGCTTTGTTGACCATCGATACGCCATCCCAGAAAACATTCTACAGGAGCTACTAATGCAGAGCGTTTTTCATGCTCGATCTCAGCGATCTACCTTGTCACGTCAATAAAATCCTCCGTGACACTGGCTACAGTCACAAGAGACGTCTCAGTAAGGTAATGAGCAGGACAACACCGTCGAGATCAAGGACAAAGAGAAAACAAGACACTCACTGAAAACAGCAAAGAAGAAACGAAGACAAGTACAGGATTCCTATATGTTGCCACTGACAACTGGTTCGGTGGCGACGACGCTACTTTTGTTTGCCCCAGTGGGATGGTTGCTATGCGTATCGAAGGAACTGTGATGTCATCACTTAACAGCTCCATGCATAGGCATTATTTTTATTTATTTTTTATTTTTTAGTGTTTATTTGAATTCGGATAGCTCAACAGCACAGAAGTACAACTGCAAAGAGTACCGAATAGAAGGCCCCGAGAACGGGAAACCAAACAAACAAAAAAAACAAAAACAGCAACATCAATTTACTGATTATTGCATTTTCATCAGTTTTTGGGGACGGTTGGCGGTTTTCGTGCTCTGAGGATCAGCCTCAGCGGCACTCCTACAGCATCCCTTAAGCAGTGACCAAACCTTTGTGTACCTTACGATGTCACTTGATGAGAATCTAGACCTAGCCCTGGTGGGATTCAAGGACCTAATTGACCTGGGCGAGCGGAAATCAGTAGACCAACCCTCAAGCCTTTCTCGCCCGGAACTCGTCAAAGAACTCCGGAAGATGGGCGTGGGAGTGCTGCCGCAGCCAGCAAGTCCAAACGGTACGTTGGAACAATTGTCTAGCCTTGTATCATGTGTTTCAACCTTGTCCAAGGAGATTGGTATGTCGAGGGAAGATAGAGACAGCACAATGTTGGCCCTGAAATTGGAAATCCAAGAGCTGAGGCGTGAAGTAGTAGAGCTTCGTCAACAGAAGTCTTCCATCCCTGACCCCTTACCACACACCGTACCCACGTGCACATCGGTACGCTTTCCAACGGCCAAAGAGAGTTGGAAAGCTTGTGTCTTTGTGGGTAACCTGAACATTTGGGCTCATGCAAAATCGCACCGATTTTGGGATTTCCCCACAACTTTTTGCGTCCACAAAAATGTTGTGCTGGACCGCATTCCTGTCACTTCGCAGTGGCTTTTCGTTGGTGCAGTTTGTATTTTGGAGTTCTATGACATTTTGGGTCTGATATGATCATGGAAGAGTGCTCTTTCGACGAGAACAGGGCTTCAACTGTAGCTTCACAGCAGGAAAGAAAATCGATGCTGGTGGTCAGAGGGAAGACGTGATTGAACGATTTCTTGGCTGTTTTATGTTGGCAAGTCAAATATTCACCCTGTAGGCAGGTTAGTTTTTCTTCAGCTTCGGCCGTTTTTACCTCTGCTGCTGAACAGCTAGATTCCTGGACGTCAACTGCCGGCCAAGCATGTCATTGTTACGTACGGCCGGCCTGCTGCGAGTGTTCATCCAGATAATAGTGTGATCTACAGCGGGGCTGCCAAGTTTGTCCATTGATGCTGTCCAGCCAACTTTGTTGCTGCGTCTTATCAGCCAAATCCAGTGTCATCTGCTGCGAATATGCCAAATTTGGCCATTGCTACAACTTCTAGTCCGTCACATACAGTATTATCTGCAGAGAATCTGCCAAATGATTCGTCCAGTGCAGCTGGTCAGCCAACCATTGTGGCATCTGCTGCAGGCCTGGTGAATGTTGCTGTTTGTCAGTCAACATGTAAAACCACCGACCATGTATAAGTAATCACTCGTACATTGTTCACAATGCAGTATGTTGCTGGGCACCCATATTCGCCCTTCACAGCCAGTCAGCCACTAATTTTCCTGCTGGTGGTCATCCGCATATGCCAGCTTTGTCGGTCGGTCGGTACCCGTATGCCGCGTACTGCATTCAGTTGCGCATGTTGCCAGCTGCAACTAGCCAGCGAGTTATCTCACATCACGGTAATAATGGACGTACCTCACAGCGCTGCCCCTGCATGGGCTCTTTGGCCGCGTGAATGAGTGGAGAGATTTTCACAAAAAATTCCTGGGTTCCAGTAAGTAGCGGCAACACCCCGACCGCTCAGCAAGCAACTTCTGCACAAGCAGCAATATGTTCGGGCGTAGTGTGAGAGCCGGCGTCAATCTAAGTCTGGAGGCCGTGGAGAATGATCAAACCACGATGGCAGAGATGCTGCAATATTTGAGTGGCGCGGAAGTGGATGGATTTGATGTGGCCGCCTCCTATTCTCAGTAGCGGTATTGCAGCAGAGGAGGCTAGCCGAGTTCTTGGCAGCCACCAAGAAAAAGCTGGAACCGCCCACAGCGGCAATCTGACAAGTGAGATGCTTTACAGCCACACCTGTGCCGAGGGCATATAAATCCCCTCAGATACCACCTGGGCTGAATTATCCATCAGGCAAGTGTACATGATGATAAACAATGTCTGTTTTGGGCTTAAGGTATTCATTTTGCATTGAATGAGTGGTCAGGCCATGCAACGAGCTTCTTACAAGCGGATGAGTATAATGTAGGGGCCTGGTGGGTCATGCAATTTGTGTGCAAGGGATGTATTTACTCATAATTCTCGGTGCTTTGCCGCTAAACCAGTGATGAAACATCACTATGATCCATGGACATGAAAAACAGAATCCATTATAAGGTATATGGGTACCTACAAAAGCATGAATAATGAATAACGAGCATGAATGAGACAAACACCAAAAAGTGTGAAATAGTTGGGTACCTACGAAAGCATGAATATGGAATAACGAGCATGAATGAGACAAGGGTACCTGCGGAAGCATGAATAAGAAGTAACGAGCATGAAGGAGACAAACACCGAAAAGTGTGAAATAGTTGTGTAGCCGATTACCGGATATCTGGTATCCTATTCTTACTTTGCCCTTGTCAGTGAAGTGTAAGAGAGCCCCAGTGCGGCTCAGAAGTGTGAAGGGTGCGAATGCCTTCGGGCAATGAAGAGAGAGAGAGAGAGAGAGAGAGAGAGAGAGAGAGAGAGAGAGAGAGAGAGAGAGAGAGAGAGAGAGAGAGAGAGAGAGAGAGAGAGAGAGAGAGCTAATGCCACAGTGGCACAATTTCGTGGGTGTGAATGTCTTCGGGCAATGAGAGAGAGAGAGAGAGCTAATGCCGCAGTGGCACAGTTTGGTGGGTGTGAATGCCTTCGGGCAATGAGAGAGAGAGAGAGAGAGAGAGAGAGAACTAATGCCGCGGTGGCACAGTTTGGTGGGTGTGAATGCCTTCGGGCAATGAGTGAGAGAGAGAGCTAATGCCGCGGTGGCACGGAGATATTGCCGAAGTGGCACAGTTTGGTGGGTGTGAATGCCTTCGGGCTATGAGTGAGAGAGAACTAATGCCGCAGTGGTACGGTTTGGTGGGTGTGAATGCCTTCGGACAATGAGTGAGAGAGAGAGAGCTAATGCCGCGGTGGCACAGTGATATTGCCGAAGTGGCACAGTTTTGGTGGGTGTGAATGCTTTCGGGCAATGAGAGAGAGAGAACTAATGCCGCGGTGGCACCGAGATATTGCCGAAGTGGCACAGTTTGGTGGGTGTGAATGCCTTCGGGCTATGAGTGAGAGAGAACTAATGCCGCAGTGGCACGGTTTGGTGGGTGTGAATGCCTTCGGGCAATGAGTGAGAGAGAGAGAGCTAATGCCGCGGTGGCACAGAGATATTGCCGAAGTGGCACAGTTTTGGTGGGTGTGAATGCTTTCGGGCAATGAGAGAGAGAGAACTAATGCCGCGGTGGCACCGAGATATTGCCGAAGTGGCACAGTTTGGTGGGTGTGAATGCCTTCGGGCTATGAGTGAGAGAGAGCTAATGCCGCGGTGGCACGGAGATATTGCCGAAGTGGCACAGTTTTGGTGGGTGTGAATGCTTTCGGGCAATGAGAGAGAGAGAGAGAACTAATGCCGCGGTGGCACCGAGATATTGCCGAAGTGGCACAGTTTGGTGGGTGTGAATGCCTTCGGTCAATGAGAGAGAGAGAACTAATGCCGCAGTGGCACGGTTTGGTGGGTGTGAAGCCTTTGGGCAATGAGTGAGAGAGAGAGAGAGCTAATGCCGCAGTGGCACCGAGATATTGCCGAAGTGGCACAGTTTGGTGGGTGTGAATGCCTTCGGGCAATGAGAGAGAGAGAACTAACGCCGCAGTGGCACAGTTTGGTGGATGTGAATGCCTTCGGGCACTGAGAGAGAGAGAGAGAGAGAGAGAGAGAGAGAGAGAGAGAGAGAGAGAGAGAGAGAGAGAGAGAGAGAGAGAGAGAGAGAGAGAGAGAGAGAGAGAGAGAGAGAGAGAGAGAGAGAGAGAGAGAGAGAGAGCTAATGCCACAGTGGCACAGTTTGGTCTGTGTGAATGCCTTCGGGTAATGAGAGAGAGAGAGAGAGAGAGCTAATGCTGCAGTGGCACAGTTTGGTCTGTGTGAATGCCTTCGGGTAATGAGAGAGAGAAGGAGAGAGAGAGAGAGAGAGAGAGAGAGAGAGAGAGAGAGAGAGAGGAGAGAGAGAGAGAGAGAGAGAGAGAGAGAGAGAGAGAGAGAGAGAGAGAGAGAGAGAGGAAGAGAGAGCTGATGCCGCAGTTTCATGGGTGTGAATGCCTTCGGGAAACGAGTGAGAGAAATATTGCCAAAGTGGCACAGTTTGATGGGTGTGAGTACTGTCGGGGAATTAGTGATAAATACAGTACAGTACCTCTTTGGCCTGCAGTTGTGTGTTGTGTTTGTGCTTCGCTTCTGTGACTTGTATGTTTCCACAGGTGGAGGCGTTGGGCACGGAAGTGACATATCTTGTCTTAACCTTGCTCGCACTTGTGTGGCTATCGCAGTGGTCTGAAGAGCACGAAGATGCCTGGGTTCAGGGGGGCCATTTGGTACCTACCGAGTCAATGCCCTGACCGTACAGTATGGACTGTGGCCTACATACAGACGTTTTGGCATGATCACATCAGCAGCTGGGCCTGCCATTGTATGGCGAGACACATGCTTGGCATTTACCATGGCCTTTACATCTCTATGACGTATACCAGGGCCGAGAGCTGTTTTCTATAGATGCTGCGCGAGTAGGATGTTAAATGTAGTACAGAGCCGACACAGAACACGTGGAAAGAGGTGAACCATAGACGAAAAGGACGGCAGGACAAAATCACGGACAGCGTATCCAAAGCTCTGCGGGCTACTATAACCTCTCGGTACGTGAAGGAATCACCTAACACGGAACCTGCTGATCCGTGCGTCCTGACAGGGGTGGTGCCCATCAACAAACTTGTGCTCTAAGTTGGAAGCATGAACAGCGGTTGCAACGCTCACTCCATCAGAGACTGGTGCGAAGCGAGGGACGTGGAGGTATTAAACTGCTCCGTCATGGAGTCGAAATACCTTGGCACATCGTATGCCAGAGTCACTGTGGCTGCAGAACATGAAGAGCGTGTACTAGACAGAGCCTTCTGGCCCGAAGCCATCCTCAGTACGCAAGTGGCGTTTTGCGGACAGCCCCAAAGTGACGAAGCCAGCTTCCAATGCGTAACCTTTATCCCTCCTCTTCCACTTCAACCTCTGCGCCTCTCAACGCTCTTGCCCCACTTTTCTTCCCCCATTCTGTACATGCTGCTACTCACCGACTTACAATCTGTGTCCTTAATGCTCGCTCCATAGCAAACAAGTCTGGCGAACTCATTCAAATCTGTGAGGATCACACACCCAGCGTTGTATGCATCACAGAGACCTGGCTAACTCCCACACAAGCTTTCCACGTGCCACACTATGAATGCTTCCGTCGAGACCGACCTGTTTTAGAAAATAGACAGAACCGTGACCCACACAGGGGGTACGGAGGAGTTCTAATCTTAGTTCGTGAAGGTCTGTGTACTTCCATTGATCAGCTACCGGATTTTCAGCAACCGGGCTTGGAAGCGCTAGCACTTCGGCTTACACTCGCTGAACATAAGCTTGTCTCACCTTCTGACCTGTCAACAACCCACCTAACAGTAGCCTGTATCTACCGTGCTCCTTCCCCGTCGACGGATGACTTCTCGACTTTTCTCGACCGCCTCCAAATAGCCCTGCAATCAACTCAAAGGAAGCCCGAAGCCCTTGTGATATCAGGCGACTTCAACTGTAGGTATTCCGGCTGGTGCTCAATTGACCAAACGAATGCACAGGGTCTGAGTCTTGACAACCTCTTCTCATGCTATAATTTGACCCAATCGGTAACCTTTCCCACCCACCTCCGCTCGAATGGCCTTGGCAGCTGTCTAGACCTTATCGCGAGCAACATCCCTAACCAACTCAACCACATTCAACACCTGGCTCCTCTTGGCGCATCAGACCATGCCGTCCTGCTGGCTGAGTTCTCCTCCTCAAAGTCTTCCCCCACAGCAGCCAGCACCTGTCGTAGCCCACCATCTACGCAAAAATACAATGCCCTGAGTGCCACGGATAACATGTGGAATGCCATGAATGTTTTTCTCGCAGATGTACCCTGGTCTCAGGTCCTTGCCTCCCACTGCATCGACACGGCTGTCTCCGCATTCACTGACATCCTTGAAGGTGCCTTGGACATATATACGAAGATCCTCACCTCCTCGTCGAAAATCACGCCACAAACCCTGCCCCTGGATGACTCCATCACTGAAAGCAGCTATTAAAGTCAAGAGCGATCTCTACAGCATCTACCGGAAATATCCATCCCCTACAAATTTCAACAAATACAGACACCAACGTAACTATGTAAAATGCCTTTCCAGATCCTGCCATCGCTGCTACATCCGCAACTTCCGTGCCACGATATCTCCCACAAACCCTCGCCTCCCATCCCTCCCTGTGCTCATTCGTCAACTGCGAAATCCTACCAGCGCCCGGGTCATACCTTCGAAGATGGTGGGCCCCAATGGTCGAACAAGCACCTCTCCGGCATCCATTGGTAACTTATTGAACCGCCACTTCGTCAGTGCTGGCTTACAGGTTGACCCCGATGCTCCTATTCCCACTATTTCCTCCCTACCTCCACCAGCAACTACATTGCACTCCCTGATCATCACCTCATCGACTGTTCACAAGTATATTGCAAGACTGCCTCTGAACAAATCCCCCGGAGCTGATAGGATCACCAATGAGATCCTCAGGAAACTGAGCTACTCAATTGCCCGCCCACTCTCCATTCTTTTTAACCTTTCCCTCTCCTCTGGCCCATTCCCGTCACGATGGAAGTCAGCCACTGTCATTCCAGTGTACAAAAATAAAGGCGACAAGAACAACCCGTCTAATTACCGACCAATCTCCCTCCTGTCCTGCGTCTCCAAACTGCTAGAGAGAATAGTGTACGACCGCCTGTACGACCATATCTCCCCTCTGCTTCACCCCGCACAATCTGGCTTCCGCCGTAAGGACAACACATCCCTGCAATTGTCCCGTATAATCCAAGACCTCTGCTCCCTAAAAGACCAGCGGCAGGTCTCCTGCATATGTTTCTTCGACCTCTCCAAGGCCTTCGACACCGTGTGGCACAAGGGCCTGATCGCCAAACTTCGTGCCCATGGTGTCTCCGGCTCCCTACTCGCCTGGATAACTAGCTACCTCTTGGACCGAAATCAGTGCGTCACAGTAAATGGAACCTTATCTGACCCCGAGTCTGTGACATCCGGAGTGCCCCAGGGCTCCATTTTAGGTCCCCTGCTCTTCCTCACATACGTTAATGACCTCCCCTATTCAATTCCCAATATTTCTTTGTTTGCAGATGATACCACTGTCCTTGCTTCCTCCCCATCTCACGCCACCCTGTACCCCAAAGTTCAGACCTGTATCAACGACATTGTTCACTGGATGAGCACTTGGTACCTTAAGCCAAATGTGACCACAACCGAGCTCCTCCTTTTTCCCCCTCCCACAGATCCAGTGCCCATCTTCCACTTTCCCGATGATCCCGGTCACCCTATCTCTGTAGCGCCCCACCATAAACACCTTGGCATTGTCATAGATTCCGCCCTCTCCTGGTCTCACCATGCTGATCATGTGTCGTCCAAAGTATGCCGATCTGTCGGCATAATGTCAAGTCACTTGTCCCATTTGCCCCAAAATTGCCGGATTAATTTTTATAAAATTTTAATCATACATTCTTCCCCTCTTCACGTACGGCTTCCCTGCCTGGTCCACCATTAACAAAACACACATAGGTAAATTAGAAGTTCTCCATCGCCGTATACTGCGCATCATATTTCGTACTGATCGTTATGTAATAGGTAGCCGAGTGGTAGGCGCGGTGCAATTAACAAGAATTACTTTTATTCTACTTTCAGGTACACACCTGAGATATAATCGTTATTGCAAGAAGAAGCGGCAAAATAAATAACTTTCTCTCCGGTGCTCACCTAGAGGCTGAATCCTTATTCTTTGAGTTAGCTTTCATTGCTATCCAATCTAATCTAATCTAATCTTCATCAAAACAGAAATGCGCAGCCGCTTTTATGCAGCAGCTGCCGTACGCTTACATACGGAGATACACTAAATATACATCAGGCAAAGCTCCGTATTAGTTCCGTACTGCTTCCGTATTGGTCGGGCAGGGATACTACACCCTCCCTTCCTACAGATAATCACGCCCTCGTGATTTTCCAAAAATTAGTGAGGAGTTACGAACACAGCGTCAACCGGAAGATGGCAAATTATATCGGAAATGATAACGTTTAGAGTAGACAGAAGAAATGAACTAATAACAAATAATAAAGTAGAAGCACACCAGGTTCACACGGTCTCACGGGGTCAAAAGGGGAAAGAACTGTCCTCCAAATAGGACCTGAAGCCACAGCACTCTTGCTGCACAACGCTGGCACAACCCGCCAGGAACATCGCAGTTCAAAAACCGAACTGAATACACTATAACTATAAGGGGCGTTGTCACACACATTGTCCCACGTTAGCTGGGTAAGCCGTGGCTCACCATGATCAGACGCCTACCAAACTAAACTGGATTCACACACTCGCATAAAGGAAGACTGAAGAGAACAGGGAGACTGAAGGAAGACAGGAAAGAAAATGCCATACCTGGAATCAGCGTTAGTAACCACGGCGGCGGCTGAAGCTACGGCCGAGGGCAAGCCAGGTTTTATCTTCATCTTGGTTGAGCCGGTCACTCAGAGCGGCTAGCTCGGCGTCAGACAAATGACCTGATTGACCTCCCTCCTCGTCTTGAATCGTGGTCTTCACATTGTCGATAGCATCGATTTGCGCGACGTAAAGAGTGATGGTCTAGCCAGGAATAGTGTTGACGAAAATCTGCATCCCACTACGGACACGAAGTACCAAGTGAATAGTGGACTCCTGCTGAACGTTGTAGTCACTCAGGGTTCGGCCGTCTGCCAACTGCGTGCCGGCGAAAATCAAACGCTGCTGGTCTTCGGGAATACCCTCCTTGTCTTGGTCAGCAGCCTGCATGTCGTCGTCCTCATCAGCTTTGCCATCACCACCGGTAGTATACATGTAGGTAGGGGATCGCTTGGAATCGCCATCAGAGTCTCCAGTGGATGCCGTGCGGAGAGAAGGGTGATCCACGCTAGCACCCTGACTGTGCTGCAGGCTAAGCAGGGCCAGGCCCAGGAAGGCAAGAAACATAATTCTTATCTTGATTCGTCGCACGGAGCTGCAGCGGGTTGGGCCATGGGGGTCTGGGGTCGAATCACGTTGTTTTATTTAAAACTACACCGCTGCCACCAATGTAATGGGTAGCCGAGTGGTAGGCGCGGTGAAATCAACAACAATTACTTTTATTCTACTTTCAGGTACACACCTGAGATATAATCGTTCGTGAAAGAAGAAGCGGCAAAATAACTGACTTTCTATCACAAATCTAGACTTGTATGCTGCTGCATCCACTACCACTCTGCAACATTACCTTGATGCTTCCAAGTGCACCCTGGCACATTCAATTTTTCTTGACCAGCACCCTGCTCATTTACAGTCCCTTAATTGGTTCAATTCAGGTGGCACCACCCGAAGCTGCGTTCGTCTCCCCCTAGCTAGGTCTACCCTATTCGTAAATTCCCCTTTCTTTTCCTCCTACTCCACGT
Organism: Sycon ciliatum; assembly: GCF_964019385.1. Lineage (NCBI taxonomy): Eukaryota > Metazoa > Porifera > Calcarea > Leucosolenida > Sycettidae > Sycon > Sycon ciliatum. The sequence goes on along the minus strand of NC_088650.1, from coordinate 8,938,633 downwards.
GGCTCCAACTGCCTCCCAGTGTTAGACAAGCTCCAGATATGCCCAAATTCCGTACCCTCGTCAGACAGCACTTCAGTATCTCCCAGTAAACAAAGTCACAGTCACCACTTCCGCTGCATAGCTCGCTGAGCATCCCATTGCTTTTTAAGTTGCTAATCCCTTCCCACTTTGTGTACGTGCTCTTCATTTTCTTTTTTTCTCTTCTTCCGTGGTTGGTCTCACCCTCTCCTCAATTCAATTGGCTGTCTTGACATGCCACGAGGTGCAGAAATAAATAAATAAATAAAAATAAAAATCACATTGCTTGAAAGCAAATCACAACAATGATTAAGAGTTAAGCTATCTTTTAGCCAAATAGCCAATTTGACGCGGAAATCTGCGATAGTAGTGCAGGACTTCAGGTCGTCTGGTAAATAATTCCAAACAAGAGCCGATTTACTTGAAAAGGACAGAAAGCCAGACATAGATCTATAGCGATTGATACTCATGTTATGAGTTGTTGAGCCGCGAGTAGTTCGGGTAGACGTACAGATGGGAAAGAGGAACTGCAAGCAAACAGCCGGCTTAATACAGTAACAGTGGAAAATGAATACAAGGAACAAAAATACAGATCGATATTGGAAAGAGGAAACATTGAGGTGGTGAAGAAGTGGCGTGATATTAGCTTGGGGTGATGCGCCACACGCAACTCGTACAGCGCGCCGGTGGAGAGAGGCTAGCTTGTTTCTATTTTTAGCGGATATAAACGAAAGGTATACAGGGAGAGCATATTCTAGATCAGGCTGAATAACACCGACAACGAAAGTACGGCGGGCAAACAGGTTCATCTGGCGGAAAGATCGACGCAGTACACCGATCTTCCGTGAGGCTTTCCGGACGACATTGTTAATGTGTTGGTCAAAGGACAGCTTATTGTCAACAACGACTCCTAGGCATCTGGTGCTTTCCACTTCCCCTAGCGTAACATTTGACAAGGTGATTTGCAGTTGTTGCTTTTGTTGTTGTTGCTGACTCCCTGTGGCACGTTTGGGGTGAATTTGCATGACAACGGTTTTGTCGGTATTTATCTGCATGCCAATGGACCCAAGGTGGTTGTTTAGTATCTCCAGTGCCGATGACAACTTGGCTTCGGAATGCGCCTTCGACGGATCACTAGAGTAGACTGTCTTGTCATCTGCGAACATGAGTAATTTTGAACCCGCTGTCTCCGCAAGCCGGGGAAGGTCCCTCAGGTAGACATTAAAAAGGGTAGGGCCTAAAATACTTCCCTGAGGAACTCCTCGAGGCACTGCAAGACTTGAAGACGGGCTGGCTTGCGTGACGACACGCTGAGATCTCCCGGCGAGGTACGACGCAAACCAACGCAGGGCGCTTGCATGAACACCCATGCTATGGAGCGCAACGAGTAACTGTTGATGCTGGACGCGATCAAACGCCTTGCTGGCATATGGTATACTTTATAGGATGAAGGCCGCAGACATCACGCAACTACCATGACTACGTTACTAACTAACTTACTTGTTTGACATGCATGTGTATTTTATAACAATATTATTGACACGTTTCTGAATAGAATGTGGACAAACACCACAATCACGGACAAAAAAGTCGCATAAGTGCGGGCAACAATATCGCTGTATGCTCGCAGCAGACGGCCAGGGATCCCGTCACTGCCTGTAGTGAGGCTGTAGCCATGTCAGGATTGATTGTGGCGAGTAATCGCTGTACTGCCGGACAGGTCGTTGGCGTGAGAGCTTATACAGTATATAATATACTACAAGTGAGGTGCGGGTGCAGGGACCACATGGGTATCGTTTTCGGTGAACCGTCGGCATACCCTACATGCAGTTGGGTGTAGACCTGCTTTCGCGCAACATCGGCCAGGGAGGTTCTTCGCGCGCTCCAGTAATGACCAGACCGGTAACACGCGGAGTGTGCAATTCTGGTGCAGAAATTAGAGAAATTCCGCCATCTCTTCAGAATTGACGGAATTGGATTAAATAAATCAGTCTAACGACGGAATTTGTGTAATCGAACTGTGCGTCAACAAAACCTAATTCTAAAGGTGACCGAAATGTGGAATCGCACGCGCCATCGAAAAGGTGACAGGTTTTTGTCTGTTTTATGACTGATTGTTCTCATCAGTCATGTTGTTGGAGTCAAGCCACTGCCCGGCGTCCTGTGGGACACGTCATGATGTGTAGCCGGATACGATGCATGATGCCATTGCTGTATATATTTTAATGCTAATGCCTGAGTAATCATGGTACTAATGGTCTTGCAGGGCTAGGGCAATGTCACACAGCTACACAGACACTGAGTCACTGGCCCGTGACTGAGACAGAGAGTCGACACCCGGGGTACCCCGGTACTACCAGTACTGGCACTTGGCAGTAGGCAGTCTACATGTAGTACTAGTAGTGACAGTACTGGTATTTCACGACTTCCTGATGTCGCACTGAAAACTATCTGTAGTTGATGGCCTGTATTACTTTTGTAGGTTTGTGTAGTTTTCTTGAACAGGAACTCGCGTCCAGGTGCTTAGCTTCTTACCACCGAGTATGCAACCTGTGTGATTTTCTACTCGTGGTGGTACTTGTACTTCTGATCGTACGCTGATACCTGGATACTAGCGAAGACTGGACGGCTTTGAATGAAGTGAGCAATTAGCACCGCAATGGGTGGCTTTGCCTAGGAGAGCAGTTGTGAGTTTGCATTATGGACGCGAATTGGAAACTACCGGCTGCAGGTCATATCAACTATGTGCATCGCATTCTCTCTGCCGTTGTCATCGGGATTGCCGTGCTGGTCGTGGTCCGTCTCCTGCAGAAACCTGCGCATGTCCTATCCTTGACTGGCAAAGGGCCTAGTTGTAAATCGATATTGTTCCTAGTCACCTTCAATCGGCCGTTCTACGGAAATGTACAGCTATTGAGGCGACTGTACAGTCCTGTTGCGGGCAAGCTGGTTTTCTACGGCCCAGTCAGGAATGTGAGCAGTGGAGTAAGACAAATGAAGGACACGCACCATGGATTCATGCAACAGTTGACCATTGCCCAAGCGTGGCGTGAGAATCCTGGGCATGACGGGATATTGTGGCTGGCTGATGATCTATTTGTCAACGTACCGTTGATTTTCGCGGATTCAAGGTTCAACTGGGAGCGAACATGGCTATGGGAACAAACCACACCGCTGATCAGCTTTTGCGAGGGTGCTGCAGTTACGATGACCTTGGATCATCTCACTACGAAAGTATGGCCCAAAGGTAATCCGTACGTGTACGAGTCTGACAAAGATGCCGGTACACTGAAAACCTGCTGGCGGAGAGACTTGCCGGAACGCTTCAGGAAACGTCAGATACAGCTGTTCAAGGAGGAGAGACTTTTCAAACACGGCGCTGATTTCGGCTACATTCCCAAGCACCTGATGGGGGAGTTCCTGGCAGTCGTGAATGTTCCAACTCTAAGTGGAATATCATTCGAAACATTTCTGCCGACAGTCCAGCGGCTTTTGTCATCCAGTGCCAGCGATGTAATAGGATGGAACGGTAGATATTTCTGGCATGGGGAGTGTCCCAGATGGCAATCTCAATTTGATTGCAAACAGCACCATTTCATGCACCCCGTGAAGCTCTCCAGCCAGGAGAACAGAGATGCAGTTCAAAACTTGTCTTGCAGTCCATTATGGCTATCTAAACGGGAGATTAAACGGGCCATGGGCTGTTCGTGATGCTTGCAAATCGGCTACTGCTGCAAAAACAATTACATGTATTCTAACGAGCAGCAAATATAACGATTTCCTATAATTGACCGGCTTATGTGTACCAAAGGTAACAATTCTCATTCGTTCTCAATGCTCATTAGCAACATAATAAGGATCGATTTCTAATAGCATTTATTTCGTTTTAATACTCAATCTCATCATTAGGCTTTTCAGTATTTAATTTCGCCGGTCTCTTGGCTGCGTATGCATTTTAAAAATTGGGTTCGCCAAATAACCGGGCCCGGCCCATCTGTTATACACTCATACCTCGTTTATCCGGGCAATCCGGGACCTTGCACTGCCCGTAACTTTGAAATGTCCGTAACTCCGAATCATATACACCTTGATGGGGAAAGTGCACAAGTGTGCACAGAACATGGCATGTGACGTCACTTTTTCCACACAAAGTGACAAAGGAGTAGTAATATTTCCACTGAAACTTGCCCCCAGGGTGCCCGGTAGACCGAAGTGCCCGTAACTTCGGGGTCCGGATAACCGAGGTATGAGTGTACATGTATATCTGCATTGTTTGTTCTTTTTGCCTGTTGGGTTTGCCGGGTGTTAGCGCCCGTCCTGAGCTCCCTTCGGGAACGAACACGATAATTTCCTTTTTTTCCTTCGTTTTGTTGTCGTTGTTGTTGTTGTGAATTGGTGCAGTGCATTGCTGAAAGGGCTTCCATGCCGGGTGTCAGCTGTAAATGAACCTGGGGGTGAATGAACCTGTCATGACATGGGTCCTTCCATAATCCCAAGTGCGCGCCTGCTCATGTGCTTGTCAATGTCATTCCTGTAGTCTAGTCTAGATGAACCCCCGCCTGTAAACGTTCTGTTTTGTAGATTCAACGACGTGTACGTGTAGCACCAAGAGTACTGTACCGGTATAATTATAATCTCCCAGGGGAGGTTACCAGTATTTACCCTCGCCGTCTTGGTAGTACAGTTGAACAATCATGACGTACCCGTACTAGTAAGTGACGTTAGTTTACGATTCCCTGGTTTAGCTTTTTTGGACTAACATCTGTATGCCTGGGTCCTACCTGGGTACCGAGTTATCATGGTTTAGCCGGGTTAACGTGCACGAGCGGTATTGACTGGATTATTGATTTGAAGTTGAACTTGCTGCTGTTTACCTATTCGTAAGCAGGTATGTACATATTATGCTCCTGGGGTTTTTGTTTTGCCTTTTTTGCGTTTGTTTGCCGTTTTCTTCCTAGAACTTTGAGTTGAAGTTTCGTGGAACACTTGGGAAAAAATAATGTGTTTATTTTGCCAGTAAAAGAATTTTTAAAGATGCTGTATAATACTACATCTGTATGCAGCATATATTATAATGCTTGACGCATACCGGTAGATACATCATACATGGCGTGTCTTTTCAATGCATGGCCAGCGTAGATCTACGCGCTGACACTCTGTGCATGCTATGAGAGTGAGGAGTGGATGCGCTCATACTATAATGAAAAGTATAGTAACAAGAAAGGTAGTAAACGAAAGATTGTAGATTCTAGCCCCGAGCCTAACGCTGGGCAAACTCAACACGTACACCATGGTACACACTGTACAGCTACAAGACAATGTACGTGTACATGTACATGTAGCTCCTGCGGATAGTATTTAGGGCCCAGCGGATAATACCGGCATTATATTCGGCATTATGAGACTATCCGAGCATCAGAGCATTAGAAAGGAACAAGACCACCATTATGTGAGGTTGGAGCGGCATAACGAGTGAATAATGTCGGGAAATCTCAGGGTTTGGCAACAATCCGCTAAAGCCATGACTGGCATGAGGTGCAACGCCATGAGTTGTACCGGCACGTGACTTTGTGATTGTGTAGACAGCGACACGTACCCAGTGGTAACACCTTTAGCACTAATGCTACATTTACCTGACTACAATGACATTATGTCATAATGTCATTGCTACATAAAAGTCTTTATGTAGCAACGTAGTCAGGTAAATGACACATGTGATATAGTATGCCCAACGTTGCAACTGAGGCTGTTGCACAAATCCGTAACGATGATTTAGGAGGAGTTTGCAAATAATCGACGTGGAGACAACAATTTTATAATAGCAATAAAGAGAACAAATTCTGCAGTCATCGCCACACTACAACGAAGTCATGAAAGTTTACCAGAATTAATTTTCTTGTCACATTCATCAGTGGAAAGTCGTGACTGAAGAGTAACCATGCTGAACAATGATTAAATATACATTCAATGATGTGTTACGAGAACAAAATACAGTGCCAAAATAGGATGAGGGAAGGTGAGACAATAGAAGTGAAGTGAGAGCTAAGTGCAACGGCGGGTGAGAAACTAATAATTATAACGCTAAAACTGTGTAGTGAGACAAACAATCATGCTGTGCACCTACGAAAACAATTTTAACGCAACTACATGTTTCTTCTGCTTACAAAGATCAGGCTTATGCAAACGAATACAAACAGCCTCAAGTCCCAACTCCCAACTCGTCCTCAGTGTCGTCCTCCGTGTCATTCTCCTCATCAACACCGATCGGGCCCAGGCTCGCTTCATGTTGTTTAAGAGAGCATGTCTGAGAAAACCAGAACATATGTGCAAGTCGATCTCTCAGATTTCGCTCAAATTTGGCAGGTAGGTTTGCTTTGGGGTGTAGATCGACATTCCAAAGCCCGCACAAAATATTTTGAAGGGAACCATGAAATTGGCATACCCCTCAATATTGGCCCAATATTGGCACGATTTATGGGTCTACAAACGAGCCACGGCATAGCGTACAAGAACAAGCTACGAACAAAACTCCAGCAAGCCATCATTACCTCACCTTAGAAGAGTTCTTGGGGCAGCACCACTTAGCCACGCCAGCATCCCAGAAGACGAGGGAAATCATCCCTTGACGCCACAAATGATCGTCTTGAAAATAGCCAAACTACAAGCGCTGATAAAACAGCGAGCTACGTCCTCAATTAGCAAACACTATACACCGGCAGATAGTAGAACACCTCTTCTAACACTGAGGACATGTCCCCCATCATCCTTTTGGGGTTTTCTTGAAATAAACAATTTTGAATTTTTCCACTCGACCATTCTGAAATGGATAAGTAAGGAAAAGGATTTGATACACCCACTATTCAGCCACAGCCCTGCATCAAAGTTGCAATGGAGAGCAGCCAATGGAGACGCGATGATGTCTTATAGTGGTAAGAAGTGGTGGAGCTCGTGAGAGGTATTACAGCAGCTTCAGAGGCATATCGATTATATGCATCCTTTCCTGGAAGTTCGACAATGTGCAGCCTTTCATCCATTTTTGTTCCAAACCAAGAGCATTATAGCCCTTGCTGAAGCATTACAATCAGCATTATAAGGTAGTTTTTGGAGCATTATGATAAGCACTATACGAACATTTTCGGAGCACTATCCGCAGGAGCAGCAGCTACATTGTCTTGTTACTTTTCATATGTTGCAGTACAACAACACCGGTCGGCATCTAGATCTCAACCGTCGATCTCAAAAAAGCACCACTAGAAGATCAACGTGCTGCCCCATCACGGCTGCATAAGAGAAGCATGATCAGCCCCATGGATTGCTGGCACCGGAATTGCGACCTTGCCGGCCGAAACAATTGTTTCAGCAGGACAGATGTAGTGCCATTGAGACAACGCCACACAAAGCCGAGCTTGTGGCGGAATAGTTCCTGTACTGTAGTACAGCATATGGACGATGCAGCGAGGAGAGGGTGGGCCGATGCATAAACGAGAGAGCTTGGAAGCTCAGGGCCCTACGCTATGCTTTTATGCTTTTTTGCCTAGCTCATCGTACATGTTATAAGAACTGATGGAATTGTCTTTTTCCGTTGATTGGCCACATCACTGTATTGCAAAAACGTTTCAATCGGTTTGAATATTATGAGTTAAGAAATGGTTTGCTCCCCACACCGGAGCTCGCGCTATTCCGCCGACTTTACTTGACACTTGACTGACTCACGACTGCCATCCAGAGCACACGAGAAGTCCATCGAACCTTCGACTCGGCAAACCTGCAAGAAAGCACCACTCCCTGCTCAATACACAGTGTTTCGGGGAATTCACCCCTCATCAGTTGAGCTTGAGTAGGCTGAGGAAGATTGTGCCTGAACGGCTGAAGAGCACCACTTATATAGTGCTCTCCAGGCACAAACATCACCAGGGATACAAACTTACAGAGACGCTCCGTTTCAAGCGCGACAAACACCTCGTGAACACCAGATAGCAGCGTGAGTCAGTGTCGCTCCTGGATGGTGAGACAGACGTCGAGGACCCTCGGTCATTCGCAACGCTGTCACCTCCAAACCAACTAGTCGCAAGCCCGCGCTGGGCACAACAGTACGAAGTAGTGGTTGCGACTTCGGCGATGATTTGTAAGAAATGGTTTGCTCCCCACACCGGAGCTCGCGCTATTCCGCCGACTTTACTTGACTTTACTTAGCGCGAGCTCCGGTGTGGGGAGCAAACCATTTCTTACAAATCATCGCCGAAGTCGCAACCACAACTTCGTAATACGACTTTACTTGACTTTACTTAGCGCGAGCTCCGGTGTGGGGAGCAAACCATTTCTTACAAATCATCGCCGAAGTCGCAACCACTACTTCGTAATATTATGAGTTAGGCAAAAGTATTTGCAGAATTTATTGCGGATTGTTATTTCTCTAATAATCATCTACTTTTGTTTTGCTCCTTCTTTAATTTTTATCTCCTTATATTGTAAATCAACAAATTTTGGCCGATGAGAAATAGAAACCTCTCGATTAGAGACGTTAAGATGCACGTTATTTCCGCCGTGACGCGCAGTTTCACGTCAAATTTGAAATCGATCGGTATTTTTGCTCTCACATGCATCCATTGCTCAATCATGCATCATTTGCCTATCTGACAAACGTTGGCCTGCGATTTATTTGGCCGGTTGGTACCAAGCGGCGAAATCAGCGAAATAATTAAATCGCCAGCGAACATTAGTTGATTTTAATACAGGAATCGGATTTTCTGGCCTTTTTGTAGTAATACATGTACATTGACCTGTTGAGCCAATGACGACGCCGAATGCATGGTTGCCTGTGGAGCACATTACATAACTTTACAGTCTCCTAAAATACGTATCCTGTCCGACGGCAAAAGAGGCTGCAGATTTAGTTTTTCTGCGCGTCGACGGGATGTCTGCGACGCGAAAGTTCAGCTCGCGTTATTTGGCTCGCACGTCGAAAAAATCAACGTGAGTGACCTGCTGCTCACTAGGCCTTGACAGATTATGCTAGCATAATTTTTCGCATAATTCCTACCAAAATCGGATAATCACATAATTCGAGGCCAATTGCATACGAATCGCATAAAATTGGAATAATCCGCCTGTTCGCATCAAATTCCATACAGTTGTACATGTTCTGCAAGTACAAATACAAGTAGATAATAATAATAATAGCAATAAAAAGAACAAATTCTGCAGTCATCGCCACACTACAACGAAGTCATGTAAGTTTACCAGAATTAATTTTCTTGTCACATTCATCAGTGGAAAGTCGTGACTGAAGAGTAACCATGCTGAACAATGATTAAATATACATTCAATGATGTGTTACGAGAACAAAATACAGTGCCAAAATAGAAAGAGGGAAGGTGAGACAATAGCAGTGAAGTGAGAGCTAAGTGCAACGGTGGGTGAAAAACTAATAATTATAACGCTAAAACTGTGTAGTGAGACAAACAATCATGCTGTGCACCTACGAAAACAATTTTAACGCAACTACATGTTTCTTCTGCTTACAAAGATCAGGCTTATGCAAACGAATACAAACAGCCTCAAGTACTTTCAACTGACTAGCATACCGTGCACGACAAAGAACAGAAAAACTAAAATCATCATACACCTGCAGACACTTAGGGTGAGACAACAAGTGAAGAAAAACGGCAGACTTCTTACGATCACAATCACCATCTGATTCCTCGTCTCCAACAACCGCAATCTCGTCCTCCGTTTCGTGGTGTCGGTGGCACGTGCATATATGGATGAGGCAAGCACTGATTGTGAACAACGAGAAAGAAGGCTGAAGGGAACGGAATTCAACAAAGAAAGTAACACAATCAACATTCAAAGACCTAGACGATCAACGGCTAATTATTCAATGAATTATTACAGTACTGGAGATCAAGCACCGGCGAGGACACTGGGAACACAAGATTTAACAACAACAACAACAACAACAACAATGGTAACAAGTTGCCATCAAGATCAAAGGAGGAGTCAACGAACAGAGGTTAAACAACGTCAAACGAGCCTGGGACCGATCAGTGTTGATGAGGAGAATGACACGGAGGACGACACTGAGGACGAGTTGGGAGATGAAACGGAGGACGAGATTGCGGTTGTTGGAGACGAGGAATCAGATGGTGATTGTGATCGTAAGAAGTCTGCCGTTTTTCTTCACTTGTTGTCTCACCCTAAGTGTCTGCAGGTGTATGATGATTTTAGTTTTTCTGTTCTTTGTCGTGCACGGTATGCTAGTCAGTTGAAAGTACTTGAGGCTGTTTGTATTCGTTTGCATAAGCCTGATCTTTGTAAGCAGAAGAAACATGTAGTTGCGTTAAAATTGTTTTCGTAGGTGCACAGCATGATTGTTTGTCTCACTACACAGTTTTAGCGTTATAATTATTAATTTTTCACCCACCGTTGCACTTAGCTCTCACTTCACTGCTATTGTCTCACCTTCCCTCTTTCTATTTTGGCACTGTATTTTGTTCTCGTAACACATCATTGAATGTATATTTAATCATTGTTCAGCATGGTTACTCTTCAGTCACGACTTTCCACTGATGAATGTGACAAGAAAATTAATTCTGGTAAACTTACATGACTTCGTTGTAGTGTGGCGATGACTGCAGAATTTGTTCTTTTTATTGCTATTATAAAATTGTTGTCTCCACGTCGATTATTTGCATAATAATAATAATATCTTTATTAGGATGACCCAGAGGCTTGTCGCCTATCAAGGGGTTCACCGCTTTGAAGGATGTACATGTACATGTATGAGCTAAAGTGAAAGTAGTGAAAAGTGGTGCAGCGTGAATGCGTAGGGGAGCACACAAGATGCACTAGGAAGGCATAGGTTTCCGACTCCCTTGATAACATGTCCAGTCCACTACAATCAGTGACCAAGGTGACGGTCGTAGCTAGGTCGGACGGTGCGTTGACCTCGTTGAACTTTTGCTACTACAGTACAACGCCCTCTACAAAAAAATTCACCTGTTATTTTGCACAGAACCATCATTATACATTGGCAGCATATGTGAGCATAATGCGGAATAATATGATAACTTTTAGCATAAAAATAGCATAATTCTGCAATTTTTTCAGCAATGCGAAAAGCATAATTTCACGAAAATATTAGCATAATCTGTCAAGGCCTACTGCTCACGTCGAAATTTGGACATTACATAACTTTACAGTCTCCTATATAAATACGTATCCTGTTCGACGGCAAAAGAGGCTGCAGACTGCGGGATGTCTGTCCTGACGTTTACTGGGACCGGCGCTGACTCTGCCGATCACGGGCGTTCTGGACTCGACGGGATGTCTGTCCTGACGTTTCCTGGGATCGGCTTAGACTCTGCCGATCACGGGCGTTCTGGACTCAACGGGATGTCTGTCCTGACGTTGCCTGGTACCGCCGGACTCTACCGATCACGGGCGTTCTGGAGTCGACGGGATCTCTCTTCCGACGTTTCCTGTGACCGGCACTGAATCGCTCGTTCACGCTTATTTTGGAGACGACGGGATCTCTCTTCCAAAGTATGTTTATGCTGACGCATCCTATCACCTAATCGGCGTCTATTCTAATTTAATTTCCTCCTCGTCTCCCTATTTCTTTCCAAATCCCCCTCTACATCAGGGAGTCGTATGCATAATACGACGAATATTGGTACGGTACGGGACAGATACAGGAGCCCGCAAATATTGTGGACAGCTGTTATGTACAATCCTGTAGAGCCTTTGTAGTCACAGATACGGGACAGATACGGGATAGCGCCAGGCGTGACACAAACAAACAAACAAACACACACAAAAATACCAAAATATGCTGTGTGGACCCTGGCTAGCGCCAGACGTCACTGAAGTAACGTCTTCTGCATAGCTACGGGAATAAATAATTATTCTACTACAGCTACTGATATACATGTATGTACAGTGCTACTCATTGAAATCCGATAGCTCGAGTCAAGGTTGCGCGCCTCAGCAGTTCTCCACCCAGTCCTCGTTTAGCCTTTACGGCTGTAGTGTAGGGCAGCACAATCATGCACATGTACAGCGCCTAGCGTGGCATGCATCGCCTGATCGTATTTCATTGGGCAGCACTGAGCCTGTACCTGAGTCACACTCACAGTGAGTGTAGTCTACGTGATCACTATAGTTACCATGGCGACATGCAATATGCTGACTAGTGTCAGTAGTGAGTACAGGTAGGGTCGTTACTAGTTCTCACTCTCAGGGACGGATAATCCTGAAAGAGAGATTATCCGCCAGAAACGCACAGTTTCCTGCTGTACAGCGTGGATCACTTGTTGTGCGAGTGGATGGGTAGGACGAGGCAGAACACCGGAAAAAGGGTTCGGAGCTGGAATTGGTCGTGCTAGCAGTGCAGCAATATGCTGCCAAGAACCAGTCCTGCTGAGTGAGCTGCATACACACCCACTGATGCAATGTCAGGACTCAGGTGGCGTTGCGGAGAACTCTAGAACACCATGAAGTTCGGTACCCTGAGTCTCTGACTTTCATTTCCAGCCAGGTTACACTGAACAATTTAAAAAATTGTCTTCTTGATACTACTCAAAACGGGTTTATTCAAACAATACGACATGGACAGAAGGAAGAAAACCAAAGATACAAGGGATAAAACTCGTCTTCTTGATCCTTCGTCCAAGACGTGATAAGCAGCTGGATCTCGAGGATCTCGAGATAATAACGTTACGCATTATGCGTGGCAGTGGTGGGGACGCTCAGCGCTCCAATCCAATCCAGCATAATATTATCGTGATTAGGCACCGGCGCATTATGCCTGCGAAATCATGGAATTATGCTTTCATGGATTCTCGCATTATGCTCGCAAAATCCTCATATTATGCTCTGGCACGCGGGGATACATATTCACTTTGTTGTGCTTATGGAGCCTCAAAGTTCGGAAAATTGTGCCTTTTTCGTACTTGCAAGTGGCCATAAGTACAACAAAATACATGAGTATCCCCATACCAAGGTGTCCATGGCTCCATGCATACTAGAGATCAACATGGAAAAGAGAAAACATTACCGGTACTGTCTCCTTCCATCATTACCGAACATCAACTATACCTCAATTTGTTGAATTATTAGAGCAATACCCATAGCCTGCACAGTCATAGCTGCTAAGATCCAGACGTCATGACTTCGTAACAAGCATAGTGTACATGTACGCGGAGTTTTGCGGACTACCCATCACTATCTCGTTCGCCCCGGGACACCTGATAAAGGCTGATTCACTCGCATCTTCTGCTACATGTACTGTATCAGGGTGAGAAAGAACTTTGAGAAGACGAGTTCGAGCACACAAAATGTATTTCCATGATTTCTACCCTGCTTTTCACTGAAAACACTATCTGCATGACCTCCGAACCCTTTGCCATGCAGACCACCAGCACTGATCAGGTGCATTGTACACAATTGTGTAGCCTACATACTACAACTGTGATGCAATCATGCAGTTATCCTCCTACCTCTGAAAGGATGCCAAATTATGCTCCAAATTTCCAACCACCAAATTATGCCAATAATTATGCCGGCATAATCCGCCGGTGCCTAAAATTCGTGATTCATTCGGATAATGGCTGTAGACTCCTATGCTAACTGCAGCATGAGTTGGGAAGAAATGACTTATGAAGTTAGGTGCATGTGACTGTGAGTAGCATATCTGTCTACATTTACATGACATTTCCAGGTGACAGAGTGAGTGCAAATCCAGACTTCCTCCATAATCACTGATAATGTTGTTCTCTAACCCCAATCTGATAAGTGATAGGTTCCGGCTGGGTTTATTTTTCATTTCTTTTCTTTTTTATCCATGGACGGTCCACTGTCTGCACCTTCATCCATAGTCATAGAGCTAGATAGGCCCCGTGTAATATGCCGACATTTTTTTGAGCATTTTCGGTACAATCCGCGAACCCATCACTTTGGGCTCGTGATGCAGCATTTTGGGGGAAACGGAGCACCTGGCCGTTGTGTATCAAAATTGAGAGAAGAAAAACTTCCCAAACAAGAACGTCACTTCCGCATTCCGTGGGTTAGCTTCTCGTTGAGTAGTTTATGAATTGAAAATACCACGGAGTCGTAAAATACCGGTATTTTCTGACTCTCTGGTTTTGAGTCTTTTGACGGCGTGTGCTGAGGATTACAAAAAAAGTGAGCATTTTCCGAGCATTTTCGGCAAGGTTAGGGAGCATTTTCGGCAAGGTTTACGAGAATTTCCCAAAAGCATTTTCGGCAAAGTTAGTTCGGGCCCTAGAGCTAGAGCTAGTAGTAGATCTACCGGTATAGTGGAGGGTGAGGGCGTTCATACGGGTGCGGAAAACTCGGCCTCGACTGCTCCACTGCCTCCAGCCCAGTCTCACGTGAACCGTGAAATAATCCACGGCCACGGAAAAGCGACCTTCGACATAGTGATAGAGTCCCGCGATGCCGGTACAGCGGTGCACGCGTACCGACCTTTGTCTTTGAACTGAGGCTGAACTCCCGCTACGCGCGCTACTTCCTTCAAGGTTTCAGCTCAGGAGTTTGGCCTAGGCTGTAAGAGTTCTCCGGCTCCCGTCTCCATAGGACTTGAGAAGGTTGTGCTTGTTTCGTTTGCTCCGCAAGATTTCATCCAGTGCATCCTGCGAACTTCCGATACATTCAACTCGCCAACCATTTTCAGGCATGTTCGCTCGTTTCGTGGTACGGGCCACGATTGACATAATTGGCTCGACACGAAGCGGAAGCCAACGAGAAATGACTGTGTTGTCCTGGCCTGCGCTCAGTTTCAGCCCGCGCGCAACTCCTGTTGCCTTGTTTCCATGTGAAATGCCCAAGTCTCGCGGCTACTTCTCGCCGCTCGCCAGCACCAGCAAGGAACAATTATTCGAGTATGGGCAGGACAGTTTCGTGTAGTACATTGTCTCTTTCCACTGTGGCTCACTGTGGAACACGATTGCGCTACGAAAACCTCTGTGCACTGCGTCAGAGCCAGAAAGGCGAGGCTGCAGTCGCGATGCAGGGAATATGGGAACCACATTTGCTTTCGTTTCTACCACGTCAGAGCGCTCTCGGCCATCACTGTATCCCAACAGATGCGAGAAAACGCCTCGCCTGCATCGTGCCAGACCTTGTAGCTTGTGCGACACGACTCGGTTACCGGTTCGCTGGTGCATGCAACACGCCATGATCAACATGGGAATCGTTTCAGCCCAGCCAAGGTCAGTATACCTATAGGCCAGGGTATCGCATGCACCGATCTCAGGCACCGAACGTAGCAACCGGCGAAACACCGGTCGTTGCAGCAGAGAGAGCTGTGGGTACAATGATAATAATGTTTTGGCCCTTGTGCACATCGAACGGCTGGGGAAGCAGAGGCAACGAGATACGGCGCGCCTGTCACTCGGCGGTGAATCGAACATTTCCGCGCTCTGCGTGTATGCCTTGCCCTGTACACTACAGACGGATCTCTCCGACAGCACGTGAGACTTCTCTTGTAGATCTACTAGTACTAGTGTGAACTCTGGCCTGGGTGACGGGCGAAGATGTTCGAATAGAGGCGAAAGGGAAAGTCTCCGACTGATAACATTGTTCCTTGGAGTTGCTAACAACTTGCTACGCATAGCGCAGATAACCAGGAGAAAATACTTTGTCACTCCTGGAACCTTGCACTGCTGTAATTATCTACACATAGAGAAGAAGCGTGGAAACGTTACATGCAGCAAAAGGATTTGCCAATGTCGTGATTTGATTTGCCGACAAGCAAAGGCATTGCGGGCAGACCTCTTCCTGTTGCTGTTGGATGCTGCTTGCCAAGACTACGGCTAGCGGATACATTCGGTAAGCATGAAAGGAAGACCGCGGTCATTGAATTGCGGTGAGGTCTATGGCTGTGTATTCTGTTTTTCGAGAAAGGATCACTTCCAAAATACTTCCAAAATTATCCCGAATGTACTGGCATCGTAGATTCATACCGGTAATCCGATACGAAGGCTGGAACTTTCCACAGCCACCAGTCGATGGATTGTGTACTAGGTTTAGACTGTTGTCGATTGTAAGATGAAACATTTTATGCGACACAGGGACGAGGCCTAAAGGGTTCACTGGTTTCTTCCCAGCCATTTCGTTTGAAAGTCCTGGTTAATATTGGTGACAAATGTGAGTTTGGAAGCGCAGCAGTATTGTTCCTTAGCAAAGAAGTGTTTGCGGCAGTTACAGTACCATGCGCTGCCTTTGGTAATAGTCAGCGAAGGTGTTTGAAACCAGTACTAATATGGTATTGAAATGATATTGAACCGGTGCGTCAGTCGTTACATAAACCGCCGACCTGTCCTTGTTTGAACGGGTTCGCGAGAGCTGTGCAGAAGAGTGAAGTACTATGGTGCACGTCAGAACAATGAATGACTTATGTGGTGGACAAGGACATGTGCATGACTATGTATCCGTGAAAGTGACACCTGATACTCTATACTTGCTAGCAGGAAAGAGGACACTGAGTTCAGCAGCACTGATCTAGATGCTTCGCACTGAGTCAGTTTCTTTAGACTCGAAGCCAAACTTCAGGGCACATGTTGTCTGCCCAGTTCCCTATCACAGAATCAGTGAGATCTTGAACTGTGACAAAGCTCCAGAATCCACCGAGTATCAAACCCACACAAACTTGGACCTTACATCGCTGATACCTACACCTATGCGGTGTAGTTGATATTGTCAGTGTCCAGCTGTCTGTAAATAGCTAAAAAAAGAAGTAATACTACAGACAGCTCCCGATAATATCACGGGATTATTATAATTATTATCATGGTTTTCTGGACAAAGGGGGTCTTCCCCTCTCGGCAATGGTATTCTCCTTGACTGCAATGACAATGAAGGCTGTATTGCCCTGAATGTCTGGTGCATTGTGGTGTACTCATTTTCCAGAGTCTCCAGGGCCTGACATCAACACGGACAGTCATGCAAGTTGGCATGCGTCCGCCGATTGCTCCGAAGCCGCAGTCCATCATTTTGCCAATGCCTCGACACGCGACCGACCGTCGGTCCGTCGCGGATATGCAGAGCGCGACGCACGAGACCGGCGGCGCCGCACCCGTGGCGCAGCCGCGACTGAGAAAGACGGACATCCCTCCACCGCCGTGCAGCCCTCCGCCACCGCTGCCAGCGCCGCGCGTAGCATCGCTGAAACAGGGCGCCAAGCTGCTGGTCTACCCGAGGACGGAAGCGGACGGCGAATTTGAGTACGCCGAACCCTACGCGCTATCCGTGTGCCAAGCACCCGCGGCTAACCATTACGGATGTGCCGTTATCGTGGAGGCGCCGGAACAGGTAGCTCCCGCCGCTCCTCCAAACAAGAGGCAAGCAGCCGATCGGCAGCCGACGGCTGCAGCTCCCGACGGCTACGTGTCGTTCATTCAGCCCAATGCGGGCACGGGTACTCTGAAGCGCCGCCTGTGTCGCACTGCCAGCAGAGCGAGACGCGTGAACTCACCCGCACCAATCGCCGCAGACACCATGCAATCTCCGAATAATGGTCAGCATAACGGCCGTCCTCAGCCGAATGCGAATGTAGCAAGTGAAGCACATGTGGATGAGACTGTCTGTAGCACTATAAACTCTGTGGTCCAACCCCACATCGTAGCACCCCAGACGAGTATGTCTGAGGCCAGGGCCAAAGTAGCGGCCGTACTGGGAAGCTTAGCCAGCGCAGAGAAATCAAGCAGCAGGTCTGCAGCAGCACAAACAAATGCTTTTCCCATCTCCACTCTTGCAGCCGAGCCTCGTGCACGCTCGATGTCCACGAGTACTTGGCGTCGCACCCAGCCTGGTACACAAGCACCGCAATCCGGGAGCATGAGCATGCGAGTGCGCTCGGCAGTGCAAAATACAGTCGCCGAAGAGCACGTCGTGGCCGTCTGGGAGCAGGAGCGACTTCGAGCATCCTCACAAGCTGGCAACGCTGACACAATTATATACGAGGATGTTCCTAGCATAAAGCCGTACCCCGGGCCAGCAGAGGCGGAGGAAGAATCGGGTAGGAGGAATGTTAACCAATCACCACTCATAGGCCTCTCCGCTGACTCCGAGTACGAGCCGATATCGCCGTGCGGCACTCTCGGTGGGCGGCTCTCTGCGAGGTGCCAGGGTCCGAGGCCCGAGTCGGTGTATTCCGCTATTAGCGATGTGAGCACCGTTTCTGCATCTACTTGCGACGGTCAGGAGGCCGGGGAACTGCTGAGTGCATGGGAAGACTACTTAAGAGGAGCCAACCAGTGTGAAGCTGAAAACTGCGTGTCTGATAGCGACGCCGAGGACGAATCGGAGCTTGTAGACTTCAGCAGCAGTGATGAGGGCGCCGCTACGGAAGAGGCAACCCAGCTGGTCATCCCGAAACCAGTTCCGAAGGTCCGCCGTGCACAGTCACAAGCTCAGAGAAAGTCGGAAGATGAAGATCCATGCAAGCTAGTTCGAACCAACGCCATCCGACGCGGCCCGCGCACCAGTGCCCGTGGAGAGGACCTGCGCGCGCTAATGCCATCCGAATTGTCGCCATCCATTCCATCGCTGCTCAGTGATTCGTCCAAAGAGGTACTTGTTGTTGTCTCTGTACGATACTGTACAATATTGCAATTGTTGCTGTGTTGTCCTTTCAACTGCTATGTTCATTGTCTTGGCTGAAATACTTTGCATGAGGCCCGGTCAGACTGAGTTTGCCGAATCCGTAGGAATGGCACCACTGCAGACAAAGCTTCAAAAGTGGTGGCAGGTGAGAAGACCCGGCCTGCTAACAAATTGTTCAAAAAACCAAAATCCCATCCACTGCATCCATGTTTCGACTAATAAAAATTGTGGAACCGTTTGCACACGTTGCACTACGTGGAGCAAGCCACCTTCTCAGTATGCTAATCATAGCCTTGGTATTTGAATATTGTACTGTAGTCGATTTGACCACAGAGTGAGGCTGTGCTCGAGATATCGTATTTTGATCATGACCAAACACCAGCATAATTCAAGTAATACAAAATAATTGAGAGGCTTTGAATCGTTTTTATCAAAATCTAAATATTTGCCGGGTTGGAAGGTTTTTATCAAAATCTAAATATTTGCCGGGTTGGAAGGTTTTTATCAAAATCTAAATATTTGCCGGGTTGGAAGGTTTTTATCAAAATCTAAATATTTGCCGGGTTGGAAGGTTTTTATCAAAATCTAAATATTTGCCGGGTTGGAAGGTTTTAATCAAAATCTAAATATTTGCCGGGTTGGAAGGTTTTTATCAAAATCTAAATATTTGCCGGGTTGGAAGGTTTTTATCAAAATCTAAATATTTGCCGGGTTGGAAGGTTTTTATCAAAATCTAAATATTTGCCGGGTTGGAAGGTGGGAACATACTATACAGTTAAACTCCCCTAATCCGGACGTCTCTAATCCCGGCAGCTCCGTCTATCAGGCACCTTTCCGACCCATCTAGGTTCTTAAAAGCGGCTTTTTGAGTTTCAACAAAAATGGCCCCAAAACAGTCATATTGATTGGCATAAAATCTTAACTTGCATGCAGTAAGTACGTTAGTTCTGAGTTGTGGGAAACCCCCTATAAAAAAATATGTAGTTACGGGCAGTGCTCGGTCCCAACCTGCCCGGATATGGGGAGTAATGCTGAATTCCCTGCGTGTGTGTGCCCCATTTTCCCCTACGCGACAGTCTCTATCGGAGGAAGTGACCACTACTGAACGACTTTGCGACGACTGCCGGTACTGGAAGAAGATGGAGTTCCGGCAGCTGGACATGAATGCCGCCGTGTGCAGCCAGTGCCAGGCGCATCGCAGGAAGCGTACTCGCACCATATCCGAGGTCCTGGCGACCGAGGAGAAATACGGGCAGAATCTCAACGTCATAAAGGAGGTGAGCATACTTGTACATCGATGTTGGCTTGCACACTACTGTTGGCTAAGGTCTCAGATTTAAACATGGACTCCTGCTTAGCTGGTGTAATAGTACTGTGAGTGCCTCCTCGAAGTGATTGCAGAACCTGGCCAGATTCAGGGTTGGTATTAGTAGTAGCATTGTATGGGTTACACAAATGACATCATTGTGACATCATCATTATGATAGTTTGTGTTGAGTGCTGTATCATGTGTGTGATGAGCGTGAAACCGTGAAGCTCAGAGTAGCGACAGATCGTTTTTCCCTCGTACATGCTGTGTAATGCACAAGACAACCCCTTTTTTAAGTATGAAAAATCAGTGCAAGCTGTTCATGCTCCCAGTTTTATGGCTACTTGCAAACTCAGAGTCACAGGTCTTGAGGTGAAGTGTACATGACTGTTGTGACGCAGCGGCGGATCCGGTGATCTCTACAGGGGCTTCCAGTATAGTCAAAACTAAATAGCTGATACGTGTACATGGACACGCATATGGTTGCCAGTAGTACATTTACGAAATTTAGTGGGTTCCACGGAACCCCTGGAGCCCCTCCTGGATCCTCCCCTGTGACAGTGTGTTTCAAAAACTGTTATACTGGGCACATCCAGCACTGGTGCAATGCGGAGAAGATTGACACTCTGTTGTGTCTGTTTGCATTTTTTGCTATGCTTTAGGTCTTCATGGAGCCCATGCTGAACGGCCTTGTTCCCACTGAGCATTGCGAGAAGATATTCGTAAACCTGGAAGTAAGTGCATCCGAATATTTATTATCATGAACTTGAAGCTCACAGTGTAGCTGTTTTCCATTTGGAATGATTTTGCCTGATGATTGTGCAAGCGTGAAACTCAAGTTGCAGCAATAAAGCCTTCGTCCATCAAATTGGCAAGGAAGCTCTGCCCTTGTGGGGTATTGTGAACTGTGTGAACAGGGTGACAACCCTGATGTGTAGCTTATTTTATGTACAATGGTGGCAAATGAGATCCGACCGCTGACTTTCATGCGCGAGTGCTACACCGATTCCAGCGGTTTTTTTTATTTCGCAGTGTGCCGGGTCTATGGAATGTGAGCGCACCACCCCAGCGGTCGGATTTCAGTTTTCAGCATGACAGATCAGCTTCTGAGTCACTACTCTTTAGTCTTGATGGTAAGCATGGTGATCTCAGCGCCACGTTCCTTTCTAGTAATGTCATCTGTCGCTTGTGTGTCTTGCTCCCATTGCTGCAGGAGCTGATTGATCTCAACAAGCAGCTTTGCCAGTCGCTGGAAGACCAGGTGGCGGAGGTGACGCGCCGGTCCAGCTGGGAGGACGCGGGCCACCGGGCCACCATCGGCAAGGTGTTCATGGAGCACATGGCCAGCATGAAGGCATTTGAAGTGTACTGCGTCAGCCAGGTAACGCCAAGCATCCCTCTTCCTGTCGCTGGATTTTGAATGGAACTGCACGCCACACATACGGAACGACTTTCCAACCAACATATTAAGATCTCAGCCAGCATTGTCAGTTAGCGCATCCTCCTAGAAGAACACAAAATAATCTCTTGCTCGCAGAGAAATGAACCTACTTTATGAAAACTTTCAAGCATTGTCATGTTGCCAAGGACTACTAGTATTGGCGAAGTATTACCAGTAGGGAATCTAAAAATGTTCTCTTTAGTGTGGGTCGAGTCCTGGTGGTAGTAGTACGGTGTTCTTCAGGCCTTTTTGCCGTTTCAACTCCCTCAAAGTTTTGAATGTTCTGGGTAAGGATCATTTTGGAGCAAATGTAAAAAATAAGGTCAATCAAGTGGTGAACCAAGTGGTGCAAGTCATTGACTGCTCGTTTTCTTGTATTCATCAAACGCTTTGTTCTGATGCTTTTCTTTTACTTGAGTATTTCTTTTTGCTTTTTCTTTTTTCAGGCAAACAGTGCTCGAGCCCTGAACCTTGCCATCAAGAAATCCAACTTGTTCAAGCTCTTCTTGCAGGTGTGCCAGAACGACGATCAGCGCTGCTCAAACATGCCCCTTCCGGCGTTTCTCATCGCTCCGCTCCAGCGGGTTACGCGCTACCCTCTCCTGCTGGCCAAGATCCTGAGTCACACGCCACAGCGCCATCCCGACCATGCATCTCTCAGTGACTGCATGAAGCACCTGGAAGTCATGCTCGACAAGATTAACAGCGTAAGTGTGAAGCAGCGAGGACAGTGCAGATAACTGTTGCTATTATGCAATCAGTCACAGAATCGAAATCTAGAGCTCTGCTCTGCCCCCGATTCTTGTTTCTAAGAAAGGAAAACGGATAAAGACTCCATCTATGGATTTTTTGATCTGCTGTGACCGTGATGTGTCGAAACCTGCCCACCTGCTTTAGAATGCTGCTGTTTGGGACATACTCATTATGAGTGTTTGCTAGCCCTTTGGAAAGGGATCTTATACTCTTTATACTTCATGATGTGTGTTGTCATCAGTCTAGCTGGATATGGACGGCAAAAGATTAGTTGATTCAATCGGTAATGTGTGTGGATGTGTGCCTTTGCAGGAATCTGTCATTCCAGGTCAGGGCAACAAGCTCTCCGTTCAGACAAAACCCTCTGCGGCAAAAGAGATTCTGTCTAAGAAGACGGCTGATGAGCTATTGGAGGTACGTCGCAAATAACTTCGTTGTGCTATGAGAATTTCTTTGCAAAGTTCACTAATAAATTTGTAGTAATATGCATTTTATAGAAAAAAAGGAACAGGAACTATTTGAAGTACAAGGTACGCTATTGTCCAATAACACCACCAGTTACTAAACAATCAGCTCATGCGATAACATTGCACGACACTGACCGACGGTACTGACATTAGTGGACATTATAGCGTAACCTGTAGTTCCTTGTTCCTTTTCTTTTGTGTAAATCTGTCCTTGGCTCTCCATCCGAGTCAATATGCATTTTCATCGCAGAATAATTTACCTCTGTTTGCCATCACGTGTCCCTTCTGTGTGTTGCATATCAGCATCTTTCCTACTTCTGCTGTTTTCTGGTGTTCTTCGCCTGCAGTTTGCCCTATCCAAAGTTGGCTGGGCTCGGGATCAGGCAGAGTTGATTTACCATGGTCCCCTGGAGGTCAGTTGTAGCTATCTTGCCCATTTATGCCATCCCAGACCAGTGAGGAGTGATTGCCGCTGAGTTGCCATTCTCCTCACTGTCTCCTTCCCACTTGTCTTTCTCCTTGACATGTACAAAATTGACATGTACATTGTACATGTATGTCATATAAATGTATGACTGTACCATCGAGTAAGAAGGAAACGGCCGTGTTCGCGAAAAATAAGAACAGTCTAGGCTAGAACCCTGACCCCTACTGCCAGTGTGTGTCTTTGGTATAGCGGACTGAAGAATAGGAATCGTGTTTCGCAATATTGTATGATGCTATTTTGTATATAGTATTCCCGTTCCGTTTTTTGCTTTAGTGTAGCCCTGAGGTTGACTCACGTATTTATTTTCTACCCTTCCTCTCTCCGTATTTTTGCCCCCCCCCCCCTCTCATTCCGTCTGGATTCCACATTGAAAAGGAGGCAAAACCGCTGTTTGTGGTGCGATGTTAAACTTCTACAACAACAACCCTGTTCTTTGGCGCCCTGCAGTCAGTACTGTACCATAACAAAATGTGCAACATGTTCATTTCTTGTTTCGCTTCATCCTAGGTCCAATCCCAGCAGCGGAGCTCGCGCCGAAATTCTGCGTCGGCTCCGAAGAGCTCAATGAAGTCCATTGTCACACACGCTGTGCTTGTTCAGCTCAAGGACCCTATTCCCCACGACGTAAGCTCTCACTTCATCGTCCTTGTTCTTGTCTCCACCAAAATATTTAAATAACAGACAAGGAGACAACAACTAACGTTCTGGAATTTTTCATTTTTAATAATTGTTTTATACATGGTTATGAGTGCACAATTAGTTTTATCCACCGAAATATATTTTTCGATTCCATGGTTTGTGTGAGACCCAGCCAGTAGTAGACAGCGTTTCCAGCATCTGCAGGAACGCCCCCGCCCGCACGGATTAAGGACCTCTGCCAAAAAAGAGTGGTTTGTAAAATGCATTGTTGATGGTAGTGTGCAATGAAAGTGGCCTGGACAGTGGTCCCTTCATTCGGTCATACCACGTTTCCGCGTTCTCCTTGTCATTGCAGCAAGAGAACCGGCAGTTTGTGGGACGTTTCTCGTTGTGCGACAAGAGCGGCAGCTCCAAGCCCCACTTGGTGCTCATCGGCGTCAACAAGACTGGTGACATGATCTGTCAGAAGGTAAGAGACCGGGTATGAAAGCAACACAAGATGACTGTATGCAGATGCTGATCAACGTACTGGATGCCATGTTTGTTGTCTATCCTTCTAGCATGAGCAGCCAAGCACTATGCGAAGAAGTCCATTGCACACTTATCAGTTTAAAAGGAAGCAGTCTGAAGAAAATGAACATTATTGGCACTCATTCATCTTTAGCCACTGGAAGGTGTAATAATAAAATAAATAAAAATAAATAAAATAATTACCAAGGCATTTCACTGTGAAGAAACTTTCACATGAAAATCCTCATTTTTTCTCCAGACGATCACTGATCGTTGTAGGTCTATTACTAACATTAGATCTTCTTTCACCCTTTCTTCTATGCTTCAGGAACCAGTTTCTCTGGATAGGTGCATAGTAGCCGCTCCAGCTACAGGTAAGGTATTTACTTTAGAAGGTTGTCAAACCTTACATGACTATGAACTGACCATGTACGGCTTCTGTGAATCTTTGGTGTTTGGGTGTACATCCAGCCATATTGGGAAGGAGTATTACGCATACTGTAGAACGGGTAATTTTAGCGACGTAAAAACCCTAGCGAATTTAAAAAAGTTTTAAGTCGCTAATCCGTTGAGACATTAGTAGTGCACTGGTGATCCGTGAGTAAAATCGCTGCAAATCGCTAAAATAAAACGTCGCTAACTGGTTGACAATGGGAAAACGCTAAAATTAATAGTCGCTAAAATTACCCGTTCTACAGTATGCATAGCCTACTGTGGCTTTTCAAAGTGTGGCACTCTGCTGCTTCATTTTGGAAATTATCTAGCGGGAATATGGCAAAAGGCGAAGCTGCTCACAGGCCATACAGGTTTTAAACACGACTTTGTGTCCTTTGTCGTGTTGTTGTGCAGCTTTCGAAGGCAGTGGATCTTGCTTTGACGTCACAACAATGACTGACCATTCATCTGTTATATTGAAGGTAAGATTCACGCAGGGTACATGTTAAGCAGTCTGCAACGGACATCATGTGCCCCATGCCATAGCTTGTCTGTATATTTGCTCAGAGTCACCTTGGGTATTGATCAGCATGTAGTCAATAAATCCCATGCCTCCCTCTTTCACGTTTGTGAAAGGTGTGTTCATGTCATGGCATCCATGGCTATTGCACGGCAAGCCATTTTCTAGCCACACACTGTCTATTGTTTTTGTAAGTTCAGTCGACCTTGTGGGTAACCACCCTAGATCATGCATGAGAAAAGCGTCGTTACTCACGAGTTGTCGTTACTCTTGAGCCGCTGAAAGTATGCAGTGAAATGATCATTAGGTTCCAACATTAAAAGTTGGACGGGTCTTCCCTTGCATGCTCTCTCTCATGCAGCACACGATAGAGTTGGATTCAGAGACATCATTCACAATTCTCTCGCTGATTAATGCCTCTACGATCACCTTGTGATTATGAGTTATACATACATACAGGTCTATAGATTGTGTTGTTATTCGCTGTTGTTATACCCGAGGTTGTTATACCCGAGGTTGTTATACCCGAGGTTGTTATACCCGATGTACATGTACCCGAGGTTGTTATTCACAAGTTTGACTGTACATGTACTTGGCTGTTGTAGTATATTTTACTCATGTTGCTGTCTTGTGAATTCTTTCCTGCTCTTTTCTTTTCTTTTCGCCAGGCACCTGGTCCACACAGTCGAGACCAGTGGATGGACAGGCTCAGCCTTGCCACAAAGAAAGCAGGGCTGTGGCGACAGCGGCGACGGGGCCTACCCAACATCATGATCTTCGACAACAACCGACAAGCAGCCAACGGTAGCTGAATACCTGACAGATGGACGTAAGCCAGTTCCGCTTCCGCAACGTCGGCCAAGGAT
Source organism: Sycon ciliatum (assembly GCF_964019385.1). NCBI lineage: Eukaryota > Metazoa > Porifera > Calcarea > Leucosolenida > Sycettidae > Sycon > Sycon ciliatum. The sequence goes on along the minus strand of NC_088650.1, from coordinate 8,912,561 downwards.
ACTATTCATCGGGTTGATGTACCAAGCATGGCCCGATGGCAAAATGTTGACCTCCACTTCCTCTCGGGATATTGTACAACACCACTATGACTCCACTATGCACATGCATAGTCCTATCATGACGGGTGACTGTTTCAACTGCTCTGATCCCTGCCATGGAGATCAACCGCCTGTCCAGAATTGACACCAGATGTGCTTCATTACATAGTCCTACGTTATCTGCCAGCTGCACAGCATTATAAATGGGCACTAGATTCAGTTAACAAGGTAATTTAACGCCCCCATTGGTGCTCAGTTTTAAGTTGGGTTATCGGTCGCAGTGGCCATGATCCTTCGAAGTGCATGCCACAAATAGTTTGTGTTGACATTGATTACTTGAAGTCTTTATGGCACCACTTTCATGTGTATGTGTTTGATTGAGACCCATTGTTTGGCTGTTGTTACAGCCATATCTATCCAGCAAGCAAGAGAAAAAGATATCTTACTTCTTATTACTAGATTCGTCTACTTCAAGGGGAAGATATTGAAATATTGCGCTGTGCATTACATGTAGTCGTTGATTTCTATTTCGAAGCAAAAACTTCAAATGAAAATATTTTATCAAACCTCTCAATTGCTTGGATTTGAAAATTATCTTGAACTCAGCACTACAACCATATTATGAAGGCTATCAGTCCATGGTCAAGTGTCAGCCCTACTCAATCACCCATCATATTGTTTACTTGGTCAGTGATATGTGGACGACAATGCTGCTACACGTACTTGCCGGGGCTGTTATTGTTAGCTTGAATATGCCCGTGCTGGAGTCCTGTGGTGGCTTCAGGTCGACAGGGGAAACGGCCATTTCGGCATGCGGGCACTTGTCGCCGCTGTCGAAGGCGACGTGCAGCTCCCTGTGGTCGTCGGTCAGATCTGCGCTTGTCCCGTGGACCATAGCACGGGCACGCGTGTGCATCGCCCACGTGACGGTCTTGGCGTGGCTCTTGCCGTAGGTTATGGCATCCTCGATGGTCACAGCGTTGTTGTTAAGCGCCCACTTGAACGTCCTCTTCACTGACGTCAGGTTGCTTGGTGCGTAGCCCGTGGTTAAGTCCACTGTCGCCGTACCCTGGTTGTGATCGCTGCTGTAAGCAATGATCTCGGCTGCAGACTCCCTACCCTGGTTGTCATCATCAAACGTCAGCGTGTTGTGGCCGACGTTGCGCAGGCGGTAGTAGGTGAAGCGCTTGCCGCCGAAGTACTCCGGCAAGCCGTAGTTATCGCTGCCCAGCTCCATGGCCCAGCGCACGCCGCCCATCTCCAATACGAACGATCCCAGGTCCATGTGACTGTGATGGTAGGATACGTTGCCGCCTTTCAGGCCCAGAAACGCCGCAGTGCGGTTGGTCCAGCTGCCGCGGGCGACCAACAGGTTTCTCTTCCAGTACAGCATGACAAGTGGTAGCTTCTCCAAGTCAGCTTCACTGCCTTTGTCCGTGTAGTCGATGAGATCGTTGACGGAGATCGTGTCGCGGGTCTTCAGCTTTTCTCGCTGCAGATAGGCTGCTTCGGGTCGGTTATAGTGCGTAGCCAGATAGAATGACACAGCTGTGTCGCTGGGATGCTCGCCAACTCTGTCATCGGCCCAATTATAGTTGATCAGCGACGTTCCCTGAAGTTGGATGTTAAAGTCGGCAGTTGTCGCAAAGCCAGTGAACTCGCCAAGGCCCATGTCCGTGCCGAGAGCCGTTTGAAGGCTGGATATGGCGTAGCGCGTGTAGTCCGTCGCATATGCCCAGTAGCCAGGACCCTGAAGTAATGCGTAAGCAAAACACATGTACACACCCACACCCACACGAACATGTATACATGCACAGCCACAATTGCAGTGGTAAGGGCTGAATTGCAAGTATGCATACTCTCAGTGCATCTACAGTGCTGCTCAATGAAATCCGATCCAGCGAGTGAATGCCACGCCGGGCACTGTGCAGTTCTAGACCTGCACACACTGCGATGAGAGCTGGTACAAGGTTCAAGCTTGATACACGATTGGATTTCATTGAGCAGCACCTTAGCACACAGAATCTGAGTGCAGCACCCTCTCCTGGAGCACACGGGGTGAGAGTAACACACCCCGTAATGCCACGGACTTGGAAACTTGAGATACAGATCATGAACACGTCCAGAAGGATAACGATCCTGTATGGTATCAATCGATCAACATCATCAGTATGTATTGCCGTATTTTCCGGAGTTAACGCCGCATTTTGAACACTCAAAATTCAACCAAAATAGGGGGGTTCAGTTTATACTCCAATAATCAAGTTAACGGTCATACACAGGGTAGACATCTGTACTTCGTGGCAAAAAACTTGGGGTGCGGCCTATACTCCGGAAAACACGGTACACTTTATCCAAAATACACTGTAGTCCAGGAAGGCCATGGAGGTGCTGGCTAGTTTGTTTAGAGTATCTCCTACGCCACTGTTACACTTCACCATAGGCACTGGATCACAGCTCACCTCTGGCCAGGCGCCCAGTGGAGCATACGACGCCATGCTGTTGGGCAATGCGTGCATGGACATGTTAAGCATCTCCTTGGCGATTCCAGAGTGTCGCTCATTGTCCAGCAACGCCAGTGCACCAACAATCAGGCCTCCGTTGCACACGTTGTTCCAGTTTGAGTCGTAGTACGTCCAGAACTCGTGCTGCTTGAACGCCGCCATGGCCGGCTTGAATCCCTTTTCCACGATGGCGTCTTCCAGCAACATGCGCTGACTCGAGTTCAAACCTTGGTAGAACCAATCGTAGCCGATGGCGACCGCGTGCGTCATCTCGCCGACGTCCAGGAAGTGCTGCGGGTTCCAGTCGCTCCACTTGGCTACTGTCTCCAGCTCGGCCCAGCCGCGGTAGTACCACGTCGAGTTGCAGTTGTTGGTCAGGCGGAACAGCAGCGCCATGATGTACACCCGATCCAGGACGGTTCTGACGGTTGACAGCACGCCGCTCGGGCCCGGAGCGGGACGCAGGGCTGGCTTGGTGTTCAGAATCTCGTCGCCATAGCTGTAGATATCGTCCAGTAGTTTGGCGGCCACAGGGTCATTGCCCGTGTAGTTCAGGATGGAGATCAGCTCCTTCTCGTCGCGAACACGCAGCCGTGGGTGGTCCGGCAAGCTGCCCAGCTCAGGCAGTGTGAAGGAGAACGGTGCCCGCCGGCGTCCGCTTTCAGCTTCTTCTCCTGCATCATGCACATTACATAGGGGAAAGACATAGCAATGGTGTCAGTGGCATGTAGGAAGGCAGAGGACACTGCATAATCATACACATTCACAACCGGTTCAAGTCGTCAAGGTTGCTGCTCAGCACCCTGGGCATGATCAATGTTGCTGCACAGTGTTGCTATGTCTGGATATCCACTTTTACATCAGTCATCTAGGGAGAAATCTTTCTCTACAATGCCTGGGCCAAAAATCATGGATCCTATCCGTGTATCGTTTTTGCTTGACATGTATTCAACCATACTAGGAGAGAAATCTAGTTCGACCCCCTTTCTCTCTGATTGACTTTTTTTCGACTCACCCTTTTTGGCGCTCCATTCAAAGTGTTCGCGACCGCCCGCGTGGGCGAAGCACAACACCGTTTGCGTTAGCAGTACCAGGGCTACTGCATATCGCACTTGCCTCTCCATTGCCTCGGCCTCACACGCACTTGCAAAGCACGCTGACTGAGATCTGATTGATATCGCACGCCTGTTCTACGCCGGATCAAGGACCTGAAGGGTCCTTCAGGACTACCCGCAATGCGCTCGCTTCGCTCTGCCTTACGGAGTCGTATTGGCAGCTATTTCTTCCGAACGAGTGCTACTAGTATGCTGGTGCCGGAGGAGGACGTGAAAAATAGATACCAAAGCGGTGAGGTGGACAGTGGAGACTCCGAGCATATCTTGCAAAACACAAATCTCTCTCTCTACCTGGTATACGATGTCCAGTGTGATCTTCACCCGGACAGAAGAGAAGTCAGAACAGCTCGAGCTTGGCACGTGATGCAGGATGACTCCGGATGAGTGTCGTCACGGTTCGGAGCATCGCCCGCATGGAAATATGACGTGACCAGATGACCCTATAAAAACCGTAATCTCTTTCCTACTTTCACACTGATTCTCACTCTGTCGAACATTATGGTTGCCCGTATAAGAGGCCGATTGAAAAACCCAAGATCGAGCCGGCTTTACAGGTATCGAAAAGGGGCTCTGACTCTGAGTCTCCAAGCCCCTAAAATACATGTAGCTCCACAAGCTATGATTCATAAGCCCACCACAACAAGAGCCAAGCATTTCTTTTGCTTCAACTCTCCTTTTAGTAGTACTCATGCTCAGCGCCGTTGAGTTACAAGAAGAAAAGGTGCTATCATACCATACTGTACCAATTCTCTCTGCACACAAAACTACCCAATACATGTATAAGGAGGGTACACCCTTTTTCTTGATGTTCATATCACGTGATGAGTGCCTGAGATGCCATGAAACTTTTAAGTTGTGACTGATCAAGCCATCTGTTGTTCTGACTAGTGTGTCACGGCTCTACCTTCCCGGTATCGAGCTCTCTTGGATTTCTGCTGGAATTCACAACAGTGTATAAGGAGGGTACACCAGTATAATGCGTTCTAGGTCTTACATTGAAACTCAATTGCCAAAGACTATCCTGACATAGCTTGAAAATAAACTGCTTGGTCAGCTTCTATGCTAGGGGGATACTATTAAACCTCGTTCTAACTTGAATAGTTAGTGCGTGGCCGGTCGGGTCTAACGCCCCGGTTCAGCTGGGTTAGCCCTTGGGCCTACGGGGCATCACACCCTCGGCAAGTGCAACACAAAATCGCCCAGCACAAGACCAGCAGGCACTTCCGCTTGGACATTTACGCTATGTTGTGCTGCACAGGTGGCGAAGGAGTAGTTACGGTGTTGAGTTATATGTAGGTCAGGCAACTGGTCACACTGATGCTATCCGTACCCCCACCATTCTGTAGCTACACTGTACTGTATCTGTAATTCAGTATTGTAAGCAAATAATTAGACTCGGGTGAAGAGCCAAGGATTAATTTATAAGAAGAAAAAAAGGACCAAAGAGCTACAAGTTACGCTATAACTATCCCCTAACACCACCTGTTACTTTACAATCAGCTCATGCGATAACATTGCACGACACTGACCAACGGTACTGACGTTCTACACCTAACTGGCAATCAGCTCTAGCACATATTGGATGCGCACTCCAACAGCCTTCCAGCTTGGAAGGTTCTAAGAGACTAAGTTATAGAAATAACAAAACTTGTTATTTGTTGTTGGAGTGCGCATCCAATATGTGCTAGAGCTGATTGCCAGTTAGGTGTAGAACGTCAGTACCGTTGGTCAGTGTCGTGCAATGTTATCGCATGAGCTGATTGTAAAGTAACAGGCGGTGTTAGGGGATAATTATAGCGTTACCTACTTGTAGCTCTTTTTTTGTCCTTTTTCTTGTTGTAAGTAAAATTACGTTTTTTTATTACTTTTTAGCTCGTCATTTAGTACTACATTGTAAGTTACTAGATCTGCGGAAAAGCAGCGTGCCGCAGACAATGGCAGACCTGGAATGGACATGGTTGAGCTTGCAGCTGAAACGACGTGCATTGTGGCTCTGAACAGTCTGGTTGGCTGACCTGCTGACCCCTTGAACCGTTAGCGGTTTTTTTTTGGTTTTTTACTACTTTGAAGTAGCAAACACAGCTACAGCCCTTCTAATAATAATCAGGGAAAGAGGACAACTGAAGCGACACACTTTTTGTCAACAGCTGAGATTCGGGATGGTCTACATCTTCCGCATTACTGGCGTTGGCCACCTAAAACTGTGCCCTCCATAAACTATACAATCATTGAATGTACCTGCGGGAGTCAGTTCAACATTGCTGCCCGCTCGAAGGTTATCTCAGAATCCTCCATTATGAAATCCACGACATCACTGGCTTTCTGAAACGGGTGGCTATGTTACCAATGTCTCCATCAAGCCATGCCTAAACTGTGCCGGAAAATGCTTGTGAAATTAGCAGATTCTGCTCTAGAAAGCCCTCAGAATATCAAATCCCTATTTCAGAGGCCTACCGCCTTAGGTCCGCCTACCAAGTAACCCAAGAAGCGGTGTATGAGAAGTGGCTGCGTGATATGGAACAATCTTCGGCCGCTGAGTGTTTTTTTCCCAGTGGTGGTATGAGCAGATGTGCCTCAGCTTTGTACTGGCCAATAATTGCAGATTTCCTGGTGTAGAGGCTGGGTTTGCCAGACATGTCCCGGTAGTGGCTCACTATCATGACTATGGCCTTCATCCCTTTTTTTTTTTTTTTTTTTTTTTTTTTCTACAAAATGCACATATCTCCAGACACTGGGGTGAATGATGGAGTGTGGTGGTGGGGCCCATTAAGCTCCGCCGACCAGAGGTCTCGGCTTCATAGCTCCATGGACGCACCAAAGGGATATTGGGTAGGGAGGATTAAATTGAAAAAGAAAACAGAAGAAAGAAAATGGAAAGATTGTATTGCTCAGTGAGCAAAAGAATAAGTTGAGTATTGATGTGAACGCTGTTAGACTTTTAAATTCAAGAGGAGACTGTCCGTGAGGAGAGATTACATGTATGTCCAAGCAGGCTAGGACAATGTACCCTCTTACTCGCGTATGCTATGAGTGGCCCAGTGCCAGTTCGTTCTGAGGAGATGGTGATAAGCTGCTGTCTTGAACTTTTGGATGTTCTTTGGGTGAAATGGGTGGGGAATGATAGAGGTAGGCAGCTGGTTCCAAATTGGGATGACGGAGTGGGGAAAGGCTCGGCTCACATTGTTCCTGGAATTGGCAGGAAGAACATTCTGTAACTGATGGGGATGCGCGGTGGACAGTCGTACAGCCTGGCGGGTGAGGCGTGTGGTCCTGGGTTGGTGTGTCGGGGGTGGAGCCATTCTCGAGAGAAGAGCGGGAGAATTATCGCAAAGGGCTTTATACAGGAGGCAGAGGGCAGCGATGGTGCGGCGAATTATGAGGCTAGGAAGCCAGCATTGCGGATGTATTGCCTTGATGGCTCGCTCCTGCACCCAGTCCAGCCGATTCAAGTGGGAAGAAGCTGCCCCCATCCAGACGATTGGGCAGTACTCCATAACCGGCCGGACAAAGGCTTTGTAGGCTCGAAGCCGGGCAGGAATAGTCAGCAAGTGAAATGCCTTGCGCAAGGCTCCAAGTCTCTGCGTTGCTCGGACTACAACAGTTCGGATATGCTGGCTGAATTTTAGCTGATGGTCAAACGTGACGCCGAGTACCTTGATGGAGGGCTGCTCCTCGACAGGAGTTCCATTGAAGACAATGGGGGGTATTGGCCAGTCCCGACGATGGTGGGAAATTGTAAGGGCCTGAGATTTGGCTGGCTCGAACTGCACTTTCCAATCCGAGCCCCAACTGGATACTAGGTCGACAGCAGCCTGGAGTACTCTAGCGTTGTCAGGAACAGCAGCGAGCGTTGCAATTTCGGCGTATAGGGTTGTGTCATCGGCGAATGAGGCAAGGTTGGAGCCGATTGGGAGGTGGTCTTCAAGGTCGTTGACGTAGACCAAGAATAAGGTGGGGCCCAGGATACTGCCCTGTGGCACCCCAGCCTTAACTGGGCGTCTGGCTGATGTCTGGCCGGAGATGAGGACTTGAAGTGTGCGGTTGCAGAGGTAGTCTTGGAGCCACCGATGCAGGTCTCCCAAGATGCCATACACTCTAGCCTTGTGCAACACACCAGTGTGAGACACCCGGTCAAATGCTCCAGCAATGTCGATGGCCAGCACTCGAGAAGCTCCTTTATCTCCGGCGGTGTGCACCCACTGGTGGTGGAGAGCAGTCAGCAGGTCTGCTGCACTGTGGCCGCGACGGAATCCAAATTGCCGTTCTGACAGGACGTGATTCGTCTCCATGAAGTTGCTCATTGCCCTGTTGACTATGGTCTCCATGACCTTGGAGAGGATGCTCAGTAACGACACTGGTCGATAGTTTGATGGCGACGATTTAGACTTGCGCTTGTGGACTGGAACCACGTTTGCAACCTTCCACTGTTGTGGCTGGATACCGGAGCGAAGACAGCATGTAAATAGTTTTGAAAGCGGCCGTGCCAATTCTGCAGAGCAAGCTTTCAAGACGCGGGCAGGTATCCCATCTGGACCAGTGGCCTTGGTGGGGTTGAGCTGGCGGAGAGTTCGCTCGACTGTGGTTTCGCGAAACCGGACGGTGCAGAGGTTGCGGTCAGTACGTGGTCGGACGTAAGGAAATGGAGCGGATAGGTCGTCTGCCCCTAGACTGCATTTGTTGGCGAAGTGTTCGGCCATGCACTCTGCTTTGCTGCGGTTGGTGTCGTGCTCCGTACCATCGGTGCTGCGGAGAGTAGGTATGGATGGGCTGTTTCCGTGGCCAGAGGCCTTCTTGATGGTTCGCCACCATTCACCAGACGCCATACACCCAGAGGCGAGGTAAAGCCGCCCACTCATCTCCAGATGAAGAAGGTTTTACCCAAAATAAGCCCTGGGGGTTGGATAAGCTCCGTAGTTTTCGCAGGTTTTGTAGTAGCCAGCCGGCAGCAGGCCGGTCTGGAGAAGGGTAGGTACTAGGTAGTTAAATACATGTAGGTAGTAGTTAGTTAGAGAAGTGTATACGTATGTAGTATGGCTGCAAATATGTCTGCAAAAGGTAGTTCTAACCTAAGCCGCGGTTCAGGCACCCCCACCGCTTTGGAGTCACGTCGAAGGAAGGCAATCACCCCTCCCGCTGCCCTGCGCACAGCTACAGGAGGTTCGTACAGTGCCTCGTTGTCTTCAGGAAATCATGAGGCCCCCGTGGACATGATGAAGGAATTTAGGACGTGTATGTCCGAGTTGTTAGACGAACGGCTGGCAAACCTGGTGACACAGGTTGCAGACCTAACCACGGAGGTGACAGCTCTGAAGGCAAGACTTGGTGATCTGGAGCGGGAAAAGACGGACCTTGCCGCCACGGTACGGTTTTTGACAGACGACGCCAGCAATACAGCAGTGCAAGGCGGACCAGTTGGTGCACCATTGACCTCTGACGCGGCAAATGCAGGACCGGTAGTTCAACTCGAACCATACAACCTCTCCGACATCATTGCAGAGGAGGTTGAGAGGTCCAACCGTACTACCAGCGTCATAGTACGAGGACTGCCTGCATCATGGAATGAAACCCTATCCCTGCATTGCAGTACTCTGTTCAAATGTTCGACCTCTGACCTGCTGGAAGTCGAACGTTTGCGCCCACGCGCTACTGAACATGAGACTCCAGCGCCAGGTCCAGCTCCTGTCAGGGTACGCTTTGGAAACAAGCGCCTCAAGGCGTCAGCGTACAAGGATCGCCTTGGCCTGAAAGTGAATGGACATGATGTGTACGTCAACAACGACCTCACTCGACAACAGCAAACGAAGCGGAAGGCAGTACTACCGAAGTATAAGCAACTTCGCAGTCGATGCGCCAGATTTGAAAAATCACGTCGGAACACAGAGTTCTATTTTTCAGATGCACCCTTTTTGGGCACTTTTCTCAAGGCATTCTCAACATACGATCGTTTTCATGTATGTACGTGCTGGCCAGTCTCACGCTTTCTCGGAGTTATTCGTCACACTCGAGGATTCAGTAGTCGCCTTTCACCTTTTTCTGTTATGAGTTCTTCAAGAACGACGAAATTCTGTAGTTTGGTGTCGCTACACGTCGGTTTGTCTCTTTTCCTTTTTTCGTCGAAATTTCGTCGCCCGACCTATAATTTCGTGCCACCGAATTAACCAGGCATTTCGCTGCTTCTATGCTGGACGTATCGAAAGAGTAAGTCTTTGTGACATTGGAGCGGAAGTTATGTTCTGGCCGAAAAAAGGGCATGCCTCTGGTGACGTGATTTCTAACTAGTGTTTTTACGTATATTTTCCATGCATGTGTGCACAGATGTCAGCGGCAGGAAGACCCAGCAATGCCACAACTGGCACAAGCATACATACTTGACGACCATGTGGCCCAGAATGAAGCATTTGCTCCAAAGTGCCATCTGACAAGCGATTTACACATGACGCAATGCTGTCAGATTGGCAAAAGCTACACACATGCACATCCATCACGTCAGGCCAATGCATTTATTGCAAGTGCGTCAAAGCACTACGACGCCAAGTATGCACAGCAGCGAAAGAAAATAAGCCACCAGTCAGCCAAAGCACATGCAGTGTACATGATTGCAGCGGAGCGGCATCCGTACACTGTCCTGCAGACAAACTGCGCGTGCACAGTCTGAAAGAACAGTGCGAACCGCTTCTGTGCCCAACCCATTACCAGCAGTGTGTGGGCCATGCAACATGTGCTTGGTGTAAGTCGAGACTCACACCAGAACACAGGTGGAAGTCACCAAACTTTCAGCTTGCAGAGCATGTGTTGCGTAGCATGCACCATGTCAGGATTTCAGACGAGAGTCGATTTTGTAGACGCTGCTACCAAAAGCAAATTGACATGCTCCCTGCCGACAATGCACCAAGCACAGACCACCAATTGCGAAGCATTATCTCTCAGTACAGCACGGAAGGTGCCGAGAGTGATTTCCCCAATATTATAGTCATTGCCGCTACAGGATGGGAATTGCTGGACAAGGATGCCATATTGTTGACGACAGTGCACGATTTGTATACAGAGACTTTGCACCCAGCTGCTGACCCCAAGCCAGCGGCATACGTGCTCGGCAAATTGAAGTTGACCCTGGAGCACCACTTGCACGTCATTCCACCTAAGTCGCGGAAGGATGGCACATTGCTGCTACGCAATGGATGTAATGTAATGCTGAGAAGGCACTACATATGATCCTTTCTGCAGAGCGTAAACACAAGATAGAGCAAACACCAACAAAGCTGGAAGACCTCACTCTGCCATGCTCACAGCACAATTGATAGCCAGCAACCGAATAATACATGTACTTCACAAATATGGGAACCCATTTACACCAAGTGCTATTATCGGACAATGCCATTATGCTCCTAGCACGCGGCACAAGAAAATTATAGAGCTTCGCCAGCATTGCCTTGATTTTGTCGTAATGTGATGGTGTGTGCGTGTGTGTGTGGTGTGTGTGTGTGTATGTGTGTGTGAACATGGGAACCCATCTACACCAAGTGCTATTATCGGGCAATGCCATTATGCTCCTGGCACGCGGCACAAGAAAATTATAGAGCTTCGCCGGCATTGCCTTGATTTTGTCGTAATGTGATGGTGTGTGCGTGTGTGCGTGTGGTGTGTGTGTCACTGTGTGTGTGGTGGTGGTGTGTGGGTGGTGTGTGTATGTGTGTGTGTGTGTGTGTGTGTGTGTGTGTGTGTGTGTGTGTGTGTGTGTGTGTGTGTGTGTGTGTGTGTGTGTGTGTGTGTGTGTGTGTGTGTGTGTGTGTGTGTGTGTGTGTGTGTGTGTGTGTGTGTGTGTGTGTGTGTGTGTGTGTGTGTGTGTGTGTGTGTGTGTGTGTGTGTGTGTGTGTGTGTGTGTGTGTGTGTGTGTGTGTGTGTGTGTGTGTGTGTGTGTGTGTGTGTGTGTGTGTGTGTGTGTGTGTGTGTGTACATTACATATTGCCCTATCAAAAATATATAAATAAACTCGGATGGTGAGCCAATGTAATCATGGATAAAAAGAATAAGGACAAAAATGTTACGAGTTATGACTAACTGTCCACCATGTACCAATGTCGCTAGATCATATACAGTCGGCGAGCGCGACAAAAAGGCACAAACTGACAGGGAATACTAAGACATACAACGACCAAATAATATTCAAGTTAATTTCGAAATGTCTATAATTTCGTGCCGTCGGATTAACCAAGCATGCAACGAAAGGAAAGGTATACACGCTTAGACATATATTATTAGGCAATTATCTGCACCAACCTGCATTCCGGCCGAAGCATCATGTCGGGTGTGGTGGGTCGGCATTCCGACGTATCTCCACACACCAGGAAAATCGTGAAGCGAGAATTCCCTCGTCTGCAACTGGCAAAGTCTTCACTTGACACTCAAGTTGAAATTTCTAGATACCTAGCTAATAGGAGCAGACTTCAGGACATTTGTCGCACTCGGGAATCGTCAGTTCGATCCGTACAGGGTTGGTTAGACACAAGAAATATAGCAAATTTCATTGACTGACATCTTCATCTTTACCAACACAGTTCACCACATAAACTTTCGCGCGAAAAAAATAAAAAGACCCACTCAGCTGGCTTGGCGCATCGACTGTTCGAGCCAAAAAGGTCAAGTGCTCTCTGCCTTATGACGTCATATTGGATGACAAAGGGACACCTCTCTCTGACAATGCCATCCAGGATCTGCTGTCTGCCCAATAGGACATATCAGGGAACCCCCAGCCAGACAACCGTGCCGTCCTCAAAGTTGCTCATTTAAACATCTGCAGTCTACGAAACAAAGTTCATGAAATCCATCATATCCTGCATGCCAATAAAATTCACATCATGTCAATTAATGAAACCTGGCTAGACAGCTCAGTATCAGATTCCCTGCTGAACATCCCTGGATATCGGATATACCGGAACGACAGGAACTTGAGGGGCGGAGGTGTGTGCTTGTACGTCATGTCTAGTCTCCGCGCTCGTCTCATCATGCCCGCATCCAACACACATCTGGAGTCGTTGTTTGTGTCAGTTCGCATTGCACGGGAGCCAGATGCGTGTAAGCTCCTCGTGAGTTCAGTCTACCGCCCACCGAGCTCTGGTACAGAATTCTGGGAGCAGTACAGTGCCCAGTTGGATGGCATTTTCGTGGACAGCTCTGACCTGCTAGTTCTGGGAGATTTGAACACGGACATCTTACAACCGACTCTACATCATAATCATCATCTACTTAAGCTTTGTGCAGAGCACCAGCTGCAGAACATTGTCCACGCACCAACTAGAGCGCCGTCAAACACGTGTCTTGACCTGGCTCTGTTGAACACTACCTTTCCATTGCCCAATCCAACGATCATTCCCATGTCAGATCTTACTGATCACCACCTAGTCCGCCTTGATATTGTAATACCGGAATGGAAGCCCCCAGCAACCCAGAGAACTAAGGTTGTGAGAAAACCAGGAATAGCTACTATCAACTACTCTCAGTTTAATGCTGACCTGAATGATATGCTCGAGGACTCATCCTCATTTTCAACATTGGACAGTCAAACTTGCCATCTTCTAACGTCTATCGCTGCTGTTACTGATACGCATGCTCCATCTAAACAAGTTAGACTACCCCTCTGTCCCAAACCTAAGCCTCAACCGTGGGCAACACCAGAGTTACGGAAACTGCTGCAGCGCAGAACTACTCTGCATCGAAGAGTCCTTTCGCAGCCTGGGAATATGGTTCTTAAGCAACAGTATCGTTCTGTCAGACGCGAGGGGACGCTTCTGAGTAGGAGACTGAAATCCCGTTTCCTGATGCACCAGTTCTCGGCACTCCGACGAAATCCTAGAGGTCAGTGGGCTCTTCTTAACAGTCTGTCTGGCAGGCGGAAAGTAAGAAATCAGCCAATTGCATCTCTCAGTAGTCTGACAGAGACATTTGCTAACATAGTGCACGATCCAAGCCGGCCTGCTGACATATGTTTACGCCCAGCCACCCAACAGCCAACTACTGCTGCTCGACTGTCCCATTTTCGACCCGTAACTGTGGCGCACATCACCACACTGCTCAAAGCAACAAACACAAGTAAGTCACCTGGCTCTGACAATGTCTTACCAGCCGTACTGAAGCATGGTCGTGATTCCATAGCAGTTTCTCTCACTGATATTATCAATAAATCTCTGAGCACAGGGTGCGTACCAGATATTTTCAAGAATGCCACAGTCAGCCCAGTTTTCAAATCAGGCGATGCAGAAAGCTCTACTAATTACAGACCAGTCTCATTATTGCCCATATGCAGCAAGATATTAGAACGAGTTGTCTTGGAGCAGCTGATTGCATTCTTTAAGTTACACAACATCATGTACGTGCCTGACAATCAGTTTGCCTACCGTACCAACAGCTCGTGTGAGGACTGCCTAGCGCTAGTGGTCGACGAATGGCTCCAAGCCCTTGATAACAACGAGTACTGCGGCATAGTGTTTGCAGATATGAGCAAAGCTTTTGACCGAGTTAAGCATCAAGAGCTCATTGACGAGTTGAAGATGCTTGGCATTGCTGACACTGCACTTGCTTGGTTTGCAAGCTACCTGACCAGACGCGTCCAGCGAGTAAGAGTAGGACAAGAGGTAGGTGGGGCCCGCCCTTGCACAAGAGGCGTCCCACAAGGCTCCGTGCTCGGCCCACTGCTATTTTGCATTTACACCCGTGATGCACCACAGTGCTTCCAACATGCATTGAATCAACTTTATGCCGATGATATCACACTCTATATCAGGCACAAGTCCATCCAGATCATCACAACCCAGCTGAGTGCTGACCTTGCCGCTCTGGATCGCTACCTAGATCAGAAGGGACTGGAGTGGTGTTAAACCCTTCCAAGACTCAGTTTGTCCTGCTCAGGCGACCGGGCAAGGAGCTGCCACCTGGCACCGCAGTCAACTGCCGGGGCACTTCCATAGCCCCATCTGCTTACGCTCGGTACTTAGGAATACTGGTTGACGAACATCTGTCTTTCTCAACCCAAGTGGATGCAGTATGTGCAACTGTCAATAGGAAGGTCGGAGCATTTGTCCATGCAAAGCAGAATATCAGCATTTTTGGCAAACGACTTTTCTATTTATCGATCATTCAGTCCACATTTGAGTTTGGCAGCACTGCATATATTCATTGCTTATCACAAACCCTATATGACAAGCTTCTTACTGCCAGCCGCGTAGCATTAAAGAGAATATTTTCGTTGGATAGAATGACTCCCACCACTCTTCTATACAGTCATACTAACTTGTACGCCCTTGAGAAACGTCTCAACTTCAAAACCTATGTATTTGTTTACCGCTGCCTGAATGGACTTGCTAGTCCTCTTCTGCGAGACCGCTTTACCTTGCGCGCCCATGGTGCTCGCACTGCAGCCACCACCCGTGGCCAAGTCTCTGCTGCTCTTGTTCTGCCCCCCGCTAACACCCGATATGGCTTTAGTGCAATTTCTTATTTGGGCGCTGCCAGGTGGAATACACTTCCACCGGCTTGCCGCATGTCTAGTTCACCAGCTGAATTTCGCTCATCCATCAAATTATACCTAGGGTTCCCTGTAAAAAGGCGCTGACGCCTGTTGGGAATTCCCTAGTAAAAGAAGAATAAATAATAATAAATAATAAGGCTAACTTCTGCGCCAGGCTTGCTGTGAATGCCTGCTTGGCAGTTGCCAGGCAATGGTTAGCCGAGTGCTTGGCGACATTGTAACGGGCTTGCAGCTGGGCACTTGACCGGTCGGCGCAGAGTCTCCTCCATGCTCTTTGTTTCTGTGCTACAGCCTCAGTGCATTCCGGTGTCCACCAAGAGGGGTTAGATGGTTTCATGCACAACTGCTTAGACGGTATGTATCGGCGCATTCCTTCCAGAATATTCTGGGTCAAGTGCATACACATTGCATCAGGATCATCACTGACAGTGGACTGCCAATCTGTTGTTCTAAAGAAGTGGCGGAGTCTGTCCCAGTCTGCGCGTTGGTAACGCCAGACAGTTCTGGTCACTGGTGGTTCCTTGCTCAGCGGCCTCAGTCAGTGTGGCGCTAAATCAAGCAAACGGGATGTGTATGAATTACCATGGTTACTGTACTACTAAGTCGTATTCAGGTAGTCAGTCCCTGTAGTGCGTTATCACTGCTAACAGTAACCATGGTAACCAGGTAACAATCATGTTTGCTACAAATGCCCATAATTATTATTACGCCCATCTAAATTTCTTGACTCTTGAGTCTTGTGCTGCTGGGTCATTATAAACATGCCGGGAGTTGCTGCAAAAGCTAGTATTAGTAAGTAGTATCATTACCGGGACGGGGGGGGGGGGGGGGGGGGGAGGGTAGTGCGTTACAGTACATCTCAGATCCTTTCGATCGTATCCAAAATCAAAGTAAAGCTAAACTCTATTTTGAGTACAATCATGATTGATTGTACTCATGATCATGGCTCGACGCGCGACTGTGTACTTTTTACTTTCTTTGACAAAAATTCTTTGAGTTTGACTTTGATGTGGGTCTGACGTAGCCATGGTAACTATTTATACACTTGCGATGCTCTACTATAGTAGTAGTACTAGCTTGGCTGAGTCGAGTGTGGGCCTGGCGGGAGCTGAGCAAATTTTACAATGGGCGAGTGAAATACTTGTATCGTCTCCAAGACCGGGTATTGAGCGGAGGAGCCGCACGTAAACGATTGCGACGAGCGGCATAATGCAGAGGTGGACAACGTAGCTGCAACTCATTTTCGCTGTGAATTTTCGTGCTGCAACCTTCAGCCAGGACTTCGCAGTACCGCGGGCTGCACTCGCAACACAAAATTTGCTCGACCTATTCGTGTTTGCAGCGCATTGGTGATCGAATCGTGGCCTCCGTCCGTCCTGTCCACAGCAGCAGTAGAGGCGGAACAGCCACCACCACCACCACCACCACCACCCAGTACCAGCAGGAGCGGCAGCGGAAAGAATCAGTGTACGTGTTAGCCCCTGACCAGCTAGCTAGCTGCGCGGTTAGCCATGCCGGGAAGGTCGATCTTCAAGCGTGCCAAGGCGTCCGGCTCTGACATTGCACAGGTAGGTCGCTTACTTTTAGTCTTAGTCAGTCTCTTGAACCGTCCATATCCGCGACCTAGCTGTAGTGTATAGCGGCATGTTCACGCACTCTTTGAACTCGAGGCTGCCAGATCTCGATCTGAGTGATCGGGTATACTGTGACTGTGAGGTTCACCGTTAGTTCTTCAATCATTACTCATCTCCATGACCTTCTATATTTCCAACACCAAAAAAATAGTATCATTGCACGTTGAAGCTTGACAAAATGACAGTGGGCAGCGGTAGCAAATGAAATCCGATGTCGTGAATAAAGCAAAGCCTTGTTCACTCTATGACCCAGTACTTGTAGTGCTCCGATGGTGCAGTCGCAGATCCCACTAGTGTGCAGAAGGTTGGATTTCATGTGTCACCACATCGTGTGAAGTCCTGCTCAATGAAACCCGATCGTGCAAGTTCATGTCACGCTGGGCGCTATGCAGCCCCAGACCTGTGAACTCTGGTGCAAGGCGCAAACTCGACCCGCACAATTGGATTTCATCGACCAGCGCTGTAGTTAAGTGGAGATGTGGCAGGCCGGCCTGCATGATGTTGAATGTCATGTGAAGACGTGCTACGAGGTGCAGAAATAAAAATAATAATAATAAAAGTTAGACCCGGTGATGGTTATCACAGCATAGGGATTCAAGCTTGGGTGTTTAGATAATGTGCTCACCTATGTATCTATGCCTTGCAGAGCGCTGATGCAGGGAAGACGAGTCAGCAGCAGCAGCCGCTCAACAAGTACGATGAACGGGTCCTGGTGGCCGCTGAGAAGGGTGACCTCTCCGGCCTAAAGTATGTACCAGTCTTGTAGCAGTCATAGCAATAAATAGGATGAATTCAGGGGTCATCACTACACATCGAAAAAGTCATGAAGGTTTTCCAAACTCGATTTCATGACTTTTTTGATGTGTGGTGATGACCGCAGAATTCATCCTATTTATTGCTATTTTAAAAGTATTGTCTCCACGTCGTCTATTCACCAGTCTTGTAACTTTAGTTATTGATTTATTCCACATCCCATAGCATGTAATTGCCAATCAAAGGGGAGGGGTTGAAAGCCAACCATGGCTGAACTTTAGTCGAATTACTTGCAAGTACTGAACTTCGAAATAACGCATCAGATGTGCAAAATGAAACCCGGTTCACAGGTGAACCGATAATGTATTAGTACTAGTACATTATCGGTGAACCTGTGAGCCGGGTTTCATTATGCAAGTAATTCGACTAAAGTTCAGCTTACACACAGGGTACGTGTGTGGGCTACTGCCCTAACCAGAAGGTCAGGGCTGCCTTGATACATGCTCTACCGGCGGCCCTCAGTGTAATATAGCTGTTACATGTACAGATCCACTGGCTACTGTAAAAGTGTTGTCTCTGCTGTTCAGTTTCTGAGCATATTCCACACGGTCAGGTCAAGCTGGCCGCATAGCAGCGGGCCAACAATGCCACCGGGTCTACTACGGAGTACTAAAATACCAGGAGACGAAGCCGAAACACAAACAGGGCCAGGTTGCCTCGCGCGATCGCGGGCTTCGTGCCGGGAATGAAATCATCGACTATCAAGCGTTCTCAAGCGCCTGATCCCTGCTGAGTGAAACTGCGTGAAACACTAGTAGTCCAGAGTCCAGTGCTTTCACACAATGTGTGAAATTTGCACGATTTTGAACTTCAGTGCTAACTGTGACTCATTGCATAGGCACCTCGCACTCTGCCACAAGCGCCGATTCTGTTGCCTCCAGCGCCTGGCTTCACCACCTTTATATACCTAGGTTTCGGCTAGCTGGATTCTTCTGGACTTCGCTCTGCAACTGGCGACAATGGTCTGGCAGTGTTCACTGGATGGTCAATACTCCTAGACTTTCCTGCCCAACTGTGAGAGCAGTTAGGTGAAGACTCCGATGGCGATGCAGTAGCATTGTAATGGTGGTGTTTTGAACGCTTTCACCGTAGCACTATTAGTACCATTACAGGCTCTACCAGTACCAGTCCACTAAGCCTGGAGAGCAAAGTTCTAGTGTGGTGGGTGATGACAAAGCTGTACAGGGCTGAATGCCGCTGCTTACCCCTTCATTTAGTACCAGTCGACTTAGCCGTTCAATTTTTTTGATCTACCGTATGACATATGTATCCGCCGGGTGATATCGGTGCACCTGAACCGTAGAAAAAAGGTACAATGTATCTCCGAGCTATCAGTGCTTTGCGTGGCGCTGCTCTAGTTGCGTGGTGAAATGACGATCACCGGGCTGACCGAGCTTGAGTTTCCCATGCTACAGAGGGAGATGTTCTATCGATAAAATATGACATGTGTGACATTGATATTTGTGTTGTGCTCAGGTCTGCAGCGAAGAAAGGAGGCTCCTTCGTCAAGCTGAGCACCGAAGGTCTTGCAGCGTAAGTGTGCCTGCCGCTGGTTGATGAAACATCGAAAGTAAATCTACTGCCACTGCATCGGGCCACGTGTTGCGTCATGCTGTACTGTGTGCGTGGAGACACCAGCACTCATGACATGACAGAGTGCAGGGGGCAGTTGTGGCTTGTTGATAGGCAACCTATCAGGGCACATGTTGTGAATCAATCAAAATGCTGGCCTGTACCTAATTTACTTTTGAATCCCCGCGGCGTACAGACTTGGCTGGAATGTTGCATGCAAAAGATTAGTGCAGCAGCGCATGCAACACGAGTGGTGGAGGCTGGAAGTAACATGGCGCGCTTCAAGTCCAGCCGAATGGGATACTTGAGCGGAAAATATAAAAGATTGACGAAAAACCCTATTTGGCACAGATTCGGTAGGCTAACTCTTTCGAAATAAAGTAAGGCCATGGCAATCGGCTGGACCATGTGCCAAGGCCCTGAGAGCGCTTACCATGCAGAACTGATAGTGCATGGAAACTGTACAGATTGAGTGGTGGACGGTGGCCAGTCTTTAGAAATGATTTCTGTATATGCTGTGTGCTTGTATGTTCTCTGGACGCAGGATCCACTTTTCCTGCCACCATGGTCATATGCAGCTGGCGGAGTACATGATACAGCACGACCCTGGATGTGTGATGGGCAAGGACAAGCAAGGTGAGTAAATGACATTGTCTTTACTCTGGGCATGCTGGATAAACCAGCAAAGTTTCGTTGTGCTATGATAGGATGGACGTGTTTAACTACTTCCGGAAACAAAACTTTGTTATTTCCAAAAAAAACTGCCGGTTCTTGTGAATTTAGCTGTGAGGAATCAAGCAATAATGACTCCACGTCAGACTCAAACTATGTCGATTTCTTTTGTATATTATGTTCATACTTCAAACACTCGTGTTGAATTGTCTTCGTTTCATTGAACCAAAATTCTTGACCATAACAACTCCGGGCCTTAGAGTTTGATTAAAAAGTCGCGAAGTTATGTTTCTGGAGGAAGCAACATGGGCGTTGAGCTGTTCACGGAGTTCAGAATGTTCGTAACATTGCAGGTAACCATGCAAGATTTGCCTGCCTGGGTTGCTTTGCATGCTTGGTCATGGACAGAAATCAGACGTGCTGGAAAGGTGCACACACGTGCACACATACACACACAAACATGAACACATGCATGCACCCACGCAGAAACACACGCATGAACATGCACACACATGCACATACTGTACTGTACTACACACACACACACCACACCACACCACACACACACACACCACACCACACCACACACACACACACCACACATACACACCACACACACACACCACACACACCTTTGGACCTTTGGAAAGCCCATCGCCGAACACACACACACACACACACACGCACGCACACACACACACACATATAGTATTCTTCCCTTCGCTGTGCTCATCTTCCATGCCTGGATGTGACCAATAAAGTCTAAGTATATCCTTGCTTGTTATCTATTCCCATACAGGCCGCACACCAATCCACCACGCCAGCAGATCGGGACACCTCTTGTGTTTGCAGCTGTTGATGCAGGTAACACTTACAAGCTGCCAACTTTGCCTCTGAAGCTTCTGGTAGGATGCTTTGGTCTCATGTGTGTACAAGTGTGCATGTGTGCTGGGTGAGTGGTTCTTGGTCAATTTTAAAAGGGCCATCGATCTCTTCTGTTACTTGTGCAGGGTCATACATCTGCAGATCTACTGTGTGAGGTTGATGGAATGGGCATGGCACCACTTCACTATGCAGGTAATCACCAATGACGTTATTTTTTATTTTTCTTATTTTATCACATTGCACATACCTACGGAAGAAGGGGAAACAAAACGAAGACAAAACAAACAAAAAACAACAATGGGTGTGTAGGCGCTACATGAGCTGCGTTGGTGATATCAACACAGCATTGCCGAGTCATCCAGTACGAGTAGGTTCGAGAGGCTATGCAGTGGCAGCGTGCAAGCACTGCGAACAGGGAATGGATGTGTGCAATGGTATAGCCAATGTTCCATCAGTATGTATCTCTCCCGACCAGAGTGTGGTAAGCAGTTGTCTAGGGCACGGCGTTCTCGTGTTGGCTAATACTAGTTCATCTCCAATTGTTCCCATTTCAAAATGAAACGCTGTATATGGCAATCAAATCTCGTCCCTGTGTGAACTCTTGCACTTTTGTCTTTGCCCAGCATACGGCCATCATCTCAGTGTTGTCAAGTACCTGCTCGAGCGGGAGTGTCCAGTCTCTCAGCAGGATGAGGTAGGTGTTGCAAGGGTGCTGCTAGTGTATTATTACCAGCCTTTTTTCGCATTGACATCACCAAGCAAGCTTGGCTAGTTTTCGCTTAGGCCAAATGGAAGGAAGAATGAGGAACGAGCGGGATCAGTGAGCTAGTGTACTTGGCACACAAATTGGTCACATGCGTTGCATCATCACACTCCCACATTACGTCAGTAGTACTGCTGTGATGCAAATATCTTTTCTGTTTTTTGTGTTTTTTGCTCCTTCCTCGCACTGAAAATCACAATCCGTTTTTTCAACATTGTTTCGTGGTGAGACTAGATATCAGACAGTTTTCTTGTCCCCACTAACCCGCTCCTTTTTTACTTATCCTACAACATTCACTTTGATAAAATAGATGATAAAGCCCAGCGACCTCTCTATTTCCCCGAGTTTCCTGCATTAGTAGGTTCTTGGCTCTAGCAAACTGCGTGCTTACTAGCGTTAGACCCCCCCCCCCCCCTGGAAAATGCAGTCAATTACGCCGGCCGCATGCCATCCACTCCAGGCAATGTCTGTTCTGGTGTATGCATGTGTACATGCTTGCATGTGTGTGTATGTCTAACCTGTCTGTGTAATTTTGCCAAACGTTGTAATAGTTGGTTGAGAAAAGAGTTCGATATTGTTGCAGAGCGAATTGAAAAGAGCGGGTCTGCTCTAAAAACTCTCTTCCTATGAATTAAGCTGCAGGAAGCCTCACCACTAACCTGCCTGTGTGTCTGTGTTTGCAGAATGGTCTAACACCTCTTCTGTACGCATGCGCCACCGACGGAGCTCCAGTTGCTCAGATTCTTCTTGATAGTGGCGCCGACGTTAACTCCACCAACGACGACAACCGGTATGGTTTTCATTGTACCTTCTGCTATGTGATGTATCGTGTGTGTCTGCAGCAGGGCAGGTTGCAAGACTGTCTAGTCTGACAATGCACGCAGTCTGTGGTGATTCATCATCAGTACGTTGTGCCACACGGGACCAATGGTCAGAATGGTGATACAGTGTAGCGTGCACATGGAGAGTGGTGTATACCTCGGTGAAAGAAGTATTGCCAAGACCGGTTGTCATCAAAATGATAACACCATAATTATTTGTGTGTGTGTGGGGGTGGGTGTGTGCGGGTGTGTTTGCGGGGGTGTGTGCGGATGTGTGTGCGGATGTGTGGGTGTGCGTGTGTACGTGTGTGTGTGTGTGTGTGTGTGTGTGTGTGTGCGCGTGTGTGTGTGTGTGGTTGTGCACATGTGTGTTTTACATGGCCTCGTTCTTAGAACCCCGTTGATGCTGGCAAGTGAGAAGGGCTTCACGAAAATTGTTGATCTTCTACTGCGCCACGGTGCGAAGACTGACCTGGTGGACTCCTCGCAGAACACTGGTGAGACCGAGCAAATCTACAAATTTTCGGCCCTTTCAAATTTCGGCCTCCCAGGGCTAGAACCCTGTTCGGCCGCATCAAATGTTCGGCCTGTACTGCTGCTGCCTGTATACACTTTCACACTGAACCTTGCAAAACAAAATTTCGGCGAAACAAGACCAGGCCGAAAATAGCCGAAAATAGCCGAAAATATATATGCGCCGAATATTTGTTGACTTTATACAGTCAGTACATGCTTTGCTTTTTTTTAAACGTTAAGTGTTGAGACACTTGAATACTGCTGCTATATGTTCTCTCTTTTAAGGAAGGGATGGGGGGGGGTGCTGTAAATTTTCTGCGATGACACCACCCTTTGAGCTATACATACATGCTACGCATGCGCTATACATGACTCCGGCTTTTTGCAGTACGGTGTACAGGTACAGTACCAACTTGCAAGTCCATATAGAGGGTTTGCAAATGACATCATCATAATAAATTGCCAATTACTATTTTACTATATTATAGTAAAATAGTAATTGGCAATTTAACTTGGATACTGAGCCAATAGATATAATTACAAAATAGAAGAAATCACATGGAAGCGAGTTATGAAGCAACTATCCACGACTGTGACAAAATAATAAGCAGTCAGAAAGTGTGATAACAGGGTACAAAATTGACATGTTACTGAGACATTCAACGACCTGAGACCTAGCTCTCACACCTCTCAGTAACATGTCATTTCTGTGCCCTGTTATCGCACTTTCTGACTGCTTGTTATCGTGTTACAGTCGTGGATAGTTGCTTCATAACTTGTTTCCATGTGATTTCTTCTATTTTAATTGGCAATTTGGTAAACAAGTGATTACTTTTGCAATTGAGTGGCAGACCAGTGGCCTTGGGACCACAGTTTGGCCACTCCACACAAGGTATAAACCTATTTTGTGCCTGGGCTGGTACTACTGGTTGTATAGTCCTGTGCATCGCTGCAAGTATGCGGCCAAAGCAAATTGCAGGCTCACCTAACCCCCGATACTTGTCCCTATTCTAGCTGTCATTGTATGTTGCGTGCATGTGTACAGCTGCTGATCTGGCAGTGCGGAACGGCTTTGATTCCATCAAGGCACAGATAGCTGCCCAGCCACCGATGGCATCATGGCAACTGGGTAAGTCATGATGTGGTGAGATCGCCCCGCGCACATTTGTGTATGCGTGTGTGTACAAGTGTGTGTGTGCATATGTATGTGTGTGTGTGTGTGTGTGTGTGTGTGTGTGTGTGTGTGTGTGTGTGTGTGTGTGTGTGTGTGCATGTGTTTGTGTGCATGTGTTTATGTGTGTGTCACACTTTTATGTTTCCCCCTTTCCCTTTTATGTCATTTTTATCTGTCCATGTAAGAGTTGCTTCAAGTAGTCCCCTTCCTTTGTTACGTAGATTCACTGATGGCCGTAACAAGAAAACAGTTCTTAACAAATCCTTTACTTCTTTCTCGTTGCATGCCTTACACAGTAAGACCTGGTTTAAGCAACCACCCCACGGTGCAAGCAACAGCGGTCGTTAAAGCCAGGTGGTCTTTAGAACCAGGTCCCACGGGGTCTGTGTAGAACTGTCTGTGCGTGGAAAAACGGTTGTTAAGAGCAGGTGGTCGCTAAACCCAGAGGTCGCTTACACCAGGTTTTACTGTAGTCCTTCTTTCACGTTACTTATGCGTGTCGACAAATAGGAAATGCTTACAGCGAAATTAGTCCTCCATGTTGCTGTATTAAAGCTACTGTCTCTGAAACGTTTGTTCACTGTATTCCTTTATATTGCTTCCATACGAAGCATTTTGAATTCTGACATCATTGCATAACCTCCAGAGGTCTACACACATCTGCATGTGAGAGACACCCTAGCATGAATGTGGAAAACGTTGAGCTTCTGTTTTCAATGACATGTCCTGCAACCTCTCGTTTACGTCTGCAGGTGTCAAGCCCGGATCTGAGAACCGAGCTGTTGTAACCGCCAGTGGGGTACGTCGCCTTGCTCTGTTTGGTTGTGTAGGGTGCCGTGAATGTACATATGCGCCTCTAGATCCGAAAAGGGGGCGTATGTCGTTTGGCGAAATGCCCATGGAAACACCCATAACTCAGTGAAAGATCAAGATTTTGGACCTAGGTTTTTTACAGAGTGATCTGCTTGTGTACAGCAGTGTCATGGTATAGACAACTCAAAACGCTCCAAAATGACATAAGCCCCCTTTTTTGAATCTAGAGGCTCATACTCTACACTGTGTAAACTGAGTGTACATGGGTGTGAGTCATCATGTGGCGTGTGCAGGGCAATAGGATAGGATAGGATTTTATTTATTTATACTGGTGACTATCACAGACAATTGCCTAATAACAATAGGCCCACTCGAGGGAAAGATGTAAAAAGATATGAATAATTAATATAATAGACTATTGGATAGGTGATCATGTTCGCGATAGAACGAATGGTTGAGGCAACAGAAGATAGGCGCCCAGCATTCACTTGTTGGTATGAAAAACGCTGGACAGATCTCTACCCGGCACTTGTGTGTGTACGGTACATGTGGCTTACGTGTGACTTGCATCGCAACTCGGGCTCTTTGTCTGGTGTTCTGTCCGGGCAGACTGGGTTCAATAAGACGGTGTCGGACACCTCGCTGATGTCCGATGTTGTACCCGTAAGCACTAAGGTTATGTAGCACAGTTGGATGGAAAAAATTAATAATAATAAAAAACAGGCCCACCGGAACCGGTCCGATTTGTCTGGTCATCATCGGAACAACGTTTTGGCCCCTGACGCGCGTTTACTGCCAAAGAGGTCATGAGTACCCACTATACCTTACACACCTTATGTCAGGCTATACGAGCCAACCAATGACTGTTTCCGGTGATCCTGAAAAGAAAAGAAAAGCTTATCTCCCTCAAACTGATTATTCCAAAAATGAAGGTTCCAACAATTGATAGCCTACACCCAATCTGATGCT